>NW_027283405.1:67500-69008 GCF_046629955.1 Centroberyx affinis | reverse complement strand
GTCGCCAGCAGCCTGTGTGTTGCTGGTCAGACTGATTGAGCGGTGCACTGGTTGGCCAACTGGGCTTCCGGCTGGTGGACTGCCCGCATCGATCGCCTTTCTTCTGGCAACAGAGACAGAAAAATGGAGGGAGAGAGAGAGAGAGAGGGGAGATGGAGAGAGAAACAGAGTGGAAATGAACAGTGCAAAAATGTGAGAGAGAGAGAGAGAGAGAAGAAGGTAAGGCAGGAGAGAGGTTGCCAAAGAAAGATGAGAAAGAGGGAATGGAGGGGAGAGAAAACAGAAAAGGGGGAACATTAGCTTAAATGAAAGTTTATTAGCTGTATCAGTCAGTCAGTGGAGAGGAGTGGGGTGGGGGTCTTGCCTCAGGCCCTCCATCCTCCCTCTCTATCTATTCCCCCCCCATCCCCTGCTCTACCCCCTCCCTTTATTTGTGTGTGTGTGTTTGTGTGTAAAAGGGAAGAGGAGGGGGGGAGGGGGGGGGCAGGCATGACGGGAAAACATTAGCTTGTTGGCGGGCCGCCTGTACGCCAGCCAGTAATTGGCTTGGGTAATGGTCATGTCCAGACAAATGGTGTGGGGCCCTAACCGTGTTACGAGCAACCAACTGCTCCGCCTTTATTCACAGCAAAGGAGAGAGGCCCAAAGCCTGTGGTGTTATGCCAGAGATGTTGGGATACTGAATGGCTATAATGTGTGTGTGTGTGTGTTGGAGATGGGGGGGGTGGGGAAGCGTGCAAGAATGTATGAGATAACCATGATATATGTGATTTACTAGCACACAACGTAGGGTTTTTGTTTTTTTTCCCCCTAACTCACAACGGATGTGTTTTTGCGTGAGCCCATACACATGATTCATAGTTTGCTTCCATCCGGTGTGGGAGACTGCGCCGTGATAAGGGGGTAAAAAGATGGCCGCGCTCGCCCCCGCTCACCTCAAGGGACAAACCGACATCTGCCTGTGTCCTCCAAAACAAGTGACAGATAGAGGATGGGGGGGAGGAAGAAAGAGAGGGAGGGAGGGAGGGAGGGAGGGGGGGGGATGAGAGAGAGAGAGAGGGAATAAGAGGATAAGTTCCATTTTTCATCCGTCCCTCCCTCCGCTCTGCATCGCTTCGCCTTCTGTCTGACGGCAAGCTGAGCCACTAATGTCCATTGTGTCTGGATGGGCTGTGTGTGTGTGTGTATGTATGTATGCGTGTGTGTGTGTGTGTGTGTGTGCACATGTGTGTGTTGTGTGTGTACATTAAGTTGTATGTCCTTCTGTCTACATTATATCAGTGAAGACGAAACGTATATGTTCCTGCAGTAGCTACGCGTATATGGCAACACGCATATGATTGTGTGTGTGTGTGTGTGTGTGTGTGTGTGTGTGTGTGTGTGTGTGTGTGTGTGTGTGTGTGTGTGTGTGTGTGTGTGTGTGTGTCGTGGCAGCCCCTCAGCCATCCAGCTATCATCTCCCGCCAGACAGGCCCCACCAAGCCGACCCAGCTGGATAATGAGATCCA
>NW_027283405.1:15000-65000 GCF_046629955.1 Centroberyx affinis | reverse complement strand
CACACACAAGATCCTCTGTGGTATGTATTTCCATCATCAAATATGATCAGTGCTACTGTCCTGGAGCCAACATTCACTCAGCTGTGATAACCCCTGTGGGAAGCACACACACACACACACACACACACTCACTCACTCACACACACACACTCACACACAGCAACACTTTGCTGCGGTTGGACACTGAAACTTTCGACCACAACACACATACAGGGCCATGCAGCAGGACCTGTCCTGAGTCTGACCTGCCCGGTTAAATAAAAAGGTCAGATAAATAAAATAAACATCAAAGAGACCTCAGATGAATGGCTCGGTGGTTCCCAAGTCGGGGTCCAGACCGGGGAACTCCAGAGGGCCTTGAGGGGTTTCAGGCTGTCTCCAGCGAAATGAGCAGCACTTTCATTTCGCTATTTCATTCATCTGCAGTCAGCCCAATGAGTAAATGTAACAGAATGAGTTTTTTGATCATGGCTCTACTTCCCCCACAAGAAACAAGAAGTTGTTTATCAGATGGAGATCCCTGGAACAAAATATTCACAAATGTGCAGCTACTCAGGAGGCTTTGATGTGAATAAGTTTGGGATCGTCTGGCCAGGCCAACCTCACACTAACACATCCAAGATGAATATGAACTACTGTGGGTAAATAGCTGTTATCACTTGGTGTCATAGCGGCATAACATAGCACTTTGCAAGCCATGTATTTGGGGCTTTTATCCAAACAGCCTGGCAGTACCACTGTATCGGTTTGTAGTATGGGTGGGCCCAGTTGCAGCTGAAGCCCTAACCATGGAGATATTATCACCATTCTCTGTGTATTTACGGACAAATCTTTGCGGCGGCAGTAAAATTCCCATCACTGCAGACAATAAAGTGTTCATCTTCTCCATGGTTAGCCGCTCTCTGAAGTATTCTGAGCTCCCAGTCGGTATGAGCAGTCTGTGTGGGCGCTGAACCCACAACCCCAATGTTGTGGCAAGTCCCACGTTCCAACCAGCTCAGCAATCAGCAGCAGTGTCAAACCCAAAACACATGCTGCAACCAGAATAATGCCCTCTAATTGAGCACCAACAAAACAACATCGCGCCTCAGATGTCCCTTTGACAAAAACCTAACATCAATATTTCTCCAACAAACCAAACCCCCCCCCCACCCCTCACCCCTCCCCTCAATCTTCTTTAACAAAACAACTGTTCGCTCGCTGTGGTGCCAACCCCAATCGCTTCCCTCAGCGCCAGGTGGTTCTCATTGACTGGGGCCCAGCTCCTCCGCTCGGCAGGACGCTTCGCCAGAGGAAATTGGCTCGTCTACGCGCGTTTATTGCTCGCGAGCTCGAGCGAACGGAGTCGTGCGGGCCCTCCAACGCCGGCGCTGGCCTTTGTTCAGGGGCTCGGAGCAGCCTGCTTCGCTGTACGGAAACAGCTGCTGCGGTGTGCGTTGCACCATCCAAAGAAACAATTAGAAACACCCTTTTCCTATTACTCCCCACCATTAACCGCCATTGTGTGGAATTAGTGGCCGTCCATGGAATAAGTGGATTTTAATACGTGCCCTCTTTTCGTGGGCTGTGAGGCTGCTGAAGTGGCTTTCCTCTGCTAATGAAGAGGATGAAAGGGAAGCGTTAATCAAACGGAGCATCTCATCTGTGGTAATAAGGAGTGGCTGGAGTGGAGAGGAGGCCTGTGTGTGTGTGTGTGTGTGTGTGTGTGCGTGTGAGTGTGTGTGTGTGTGTGAGTGTGTGTGTGGGTGGGAGGGGGTCAGACTGTGTATAATCTATTGCGCTATTCTGTTGTTGAATTTACAAAGGCAAATATGTGATGCCTATAACAACAAAACATAAATAGAATAACAATGCAGGAATAAAAAAACAAAACAAAGTGACATCCTGGTGTGTGGCGAGGCCTTGTCTCTAATTGGCTAGCCTCAGTCCACAGGGATGAATGCCCCACTATGGGCCAATCCCTCTCTGCTAGCAGCCCTTCATCCCTCCCAGGCTCCCTTGCCTTGGACCACTGTGCTAACCAGCAGGGTCTGATTAGATTTAAATGTCAAGAGGCATAGGACAATACAGTTATCTTCCAAATTATGGCCCATTAAAGGACCTAAGCAGTGCGCCTCCCTCCTCAACTAACTAATCACCAGCCAGATTCATCATCTAACAGACTGGGGCATAATTTGGGGGGCTGTGGTTTCTTTCGCCTCTCTCTTTCTCTGTGTGTGTGTGTGTGTGTGTGTGTGTGTGTGTGTGTGTGTCTGTGTGTATCTTACCATTTGCAAGGGCATCCACGAGTGTCTGTAATGTATGATCAGTGTGTGTGCATGCTGTGTGTGTGTGTGTGTCTGTGTGCGTGTTGCTCCAGAGGGAGCTGGTTCAGCGCCCCAGGCCAGTGCCCCATTAAAGAGAGAGAGAGAGAAAGACTGTGTGTGTGAGAGAAAGAGAAGGAGAGAGAGAGAGAGAGAGAGAGTGGGAGAAAGAGAGAGAGAGAGAGAGAGAGAGAGAGAGAGAGAGGGGGGATCCTCATTTAGACAGTGGGAGCAGAAAGCTGTGCTCCACCTGCAGCCAACCAACAGACAGACAGACAGACAGAGAGAGACAGAGAGAGACAGAGAGAGAGAGACAGGCAGAGACAGGCAGAGACAGACAGTCAGACAGACAGACAGAGAGACAGAGAGAGAGAGAGACAGGCACAGACAGACAGACAGACAGACAGACAGACAGACAGTGGGACAGGGAATGGAGGCCAATCTGCCTCCTCCTAATTCCCCCACTGTCCTCAGGGTGTCACGGGGAGCTACACGCCGTAATAATGGAGTCCCCATCTTCTGGTCTGATATTTTTTGAATCATTTTCTTCCTACTCCTCTCTTCCTCCCTTCCCTTTTTCATTCCTTCATTCTTGCTTCCTTTGGACTCACGCTTTCCGCTCTTTGTTCTTTCATTCGCACTTCCTGCCTTCCCTCTTACAAAGAAACCTAATCACTGATCGAAAATGCATTACACTGTTTTCATCACACCATGTTCGAGGTGGTGGTGGTGGTGGGGGTCTTTTGAAGGACTGAGCCAGTGAAATATAGGGCTCATATCTCAGACCGTTCCCTTCATATCCCCGTCTCTTTCTCCGCCGCTCCGTCTCTCTCTGCATCTCCATTTCCTGCCCTCCCCACCTTTCAGTATTCATCTTCTATTCATCTTCTCCGCCTTGCGCCCTCTCTCCTCCATGCTCTTTTCCATATTTGCTCATCTTCCTTCCTCTTTTGTCTGATCCATTGTCTGTCCTTCCATCTTTCTCTCCTTCTCCCCCTACATATCTCTTTTCTCCCCTCTTCTCTCTCTTTTCGCCCCCCCACTCCTCCATCATGGAGCTACTTACATTGGGCTCTGACTTCATACCTCTGCTGGCAATTTATGCGCGGGAGCCTGGGCGACGTGCATTAAGGCCCCCGCCGTACGGCACCGCATTATGGATTGCCCTATAAATAGCTGCTGTGCGTCCTGTAAAAGCTTTTCATTACATAGAGACATCGCTCGATCAATAAAAGCCCCGCACTAAATCTAATTACCAAAACGGCCGGGACCAAAAAAATATATATATATATATATGTATTTTCGAGATGATCGAGCAAGCGCAGGAGGACAGTGCTGTGGTGAAAGAGCTTTCAAGAGGACTGTTTCAAAAATACTCCAAGTAAATGGCAAGAGAGAAAATTGTGGTGAAGGGACAGTGAGTCTAGTAGAAGATGGAAGAAGATGGAAAATATGAAAGGTTGAAGCATACCCTCTCCTGATTATGTGTACTGACAGAGGAAGAGGCAGGCTGCTCTGCTCTATGTGACTTTCACAAATGGACATGTGCACTTAAAACACACATTATGCCTCCATTGGGCCCCTGTTGAAACTCCATGGGAGCCACCGGTCTAAGCCAGGCATCACATGGCAGACCTCCATAAGAGGTGCAGCTGTAGGAAGACTGGGAAAAAAAACTAGTGAGAAAAAGAGAGAGAAAAGGGGAGAGAGAGAGAGAGAGAATGGAGAGAGAGAAAATAGGAGGAGCTCGGGGTGTCATTTCTCTCCCTGTCAGCTCCCTGCCTCCCCCAACCTCCCCCCCACCCCACCCCCCCATCTCCCCCTGAGATGTGGATGCTTCGCGGGGACAATTACCGACTGACACTTCATCATGGGCCGCGCGACAGGCGCTGACGGCCCTCGTCCAAACAAATGATGCCGGGGTCGAGGTTGCGGGCCTGCCTCCGAGTCTGCCTGCCTATAGCCCTGCTACATGGCCCTGCACTGCATTAGCAAGCTGCACACACACACACACACACACACACACACAGAAAAAAAAGCTACATTAAAAGAGACTCCTCTCAACCAACCAACTCCTTCCTTTAAGAAAAACACATTTATCAGCAGTGGGGGATGGTGGAGCGGGGACTTCGATGGAGGGATGGAGGGAGGGTGGGGGGCGCTACAGTACTGTCAAACCCCCTCCCCCTTAGGTAAGGAGAGAGCTCTTCATCTTTGTGAGGGGAACTAGTACTCACACAAAGTGTGAGTGTGCACACACATACACAAACACTCTCTAACCCTCCACACACACACACACAGTAATCAGATAATGGGGTTAAACAGCAGTTTAAAAAAGCCAACGAGGCAAAAAAGCGAGCAATGAGCACGGCGACACAGGCATGCATCAATTAACCCGGTGTCTTTGTGGAGCACAGATAACACGGCATTACATTCAAAAGATTACCTTCGCTAGGGGCAACGCTCTGACCGCCTTCTCCCCATCACCAACCAAATGATCAGCTCCCTTGCCTAGAGTTGAGTTGCGGCTAAGTATAGATTCATAAAGTAGGCCAATCGCTAATACTGAAAAAAGGGGGCAGCATATAGTTTTTTCGGGAGAACCTGAGGCTAGCAGTCCCTCAGCTGCGAGCCTGAACCAGCAGATTAATAAATGCTGCCTGTGATCTCAGCACGAGAAGGCCGATGAACAACAATAGAGACCGACATCAAACGCTTCACTAACACCGAAACAACACTTCATAAAAAGCTCGCCGGTCTCGGGACGCACTCACCGCCGCGCACGTAGGATGGAGAGGAGGGGAGAGAAAGAGAGACAAGAGAAAAAACAGAGACAGAGAGAGCATAAACAATGAAACATTTATCAAAGCGAGGAGTACGGCGTCACAGGGGCAGACTGCTAATGCAGGTGGCATTGTTGTTGTGGTATCCTGAGCTGCCGCTGTTAGCAGGCGATGAGGTACTGTGCTTCACACTCCGTTTCAGACGGAGGGTTGGTGTAAACAAAAAAAAACAACCTGTTCCCTATTGGCTCTACACTTTGTGGATGCCCTCTGCAATCCCTGAAGCACTGAGGCCACATTTTTCTCTCCCTCCTACTGTTAACACGATTCTCTCCCCTTTCATTATCACATTCTTTTCATTCATATTACCGACGGTCTCTCTATTGGCAGTCCCCCTTGATAAATGTGTTTATTGCTCCCCTCACTCCCACCAGCCCCTGTGCCGAGCCGAGGTGCGACGTCTAAGATAAATAAAAGGGGGGGGGGGGGGGTTCAAAATGAAGGGCAGCAGGAAAAAAAACAGAGGCAGAGCCATGCGTCATGTTGGAAAGGCCCTTGAGAACGCTTTCAATCTTTCAGTCAATATTCGGGGTGCAGGCCTGTATATGCCATCATTAAAAGGGGGACGCTTCCCTGTTTATTTATCATAAGGACACGCGGCTGACAGCTTCCTGTAAACAAGCCGTGTGTTTGTGTGTGTGTGTGCGCGCGCTTGTGCACACGCGCTGGCTTGCTGATAACGCATCGGGCTTTCATAACACACTCTCCAGAATGAAGGCTCTCTGTCCTTTATCTATTAAAATAGATGGCTGTTGCTCTGTAATGTGGAGGACAAGTGATGTGGCTGGGCTCGTCACTGTATACAGACCTGGAGGTTGTTTAACACAGGGAAAATGTGTTTCACATGGATTGGTGGACACGTTGACTGGGATCAAATCAATTTGCATTCAGCTTTTTTTTAAGGCTGTTTACCACTCTTAACCATTCTTAACTCGAGTCTTAAGTGGAAATGCAAGAATAAGTGAACCTTCATGTACCACCCTCATCACATGACCTCATAATAAAAAGAGCAAGAGACAAAGGAAGATTGCCAAGAGCTTGGATAAGTATAGAAGGATAGTTTTTTCTCCCTGGTATTTCAACTACTTCTTTCACTGTGTTTGTACATCTTTTCCGCCCTCTGACATATCTTGTTTAACTAACAAAGACAGATAAAGAAAAACTCTGAAAGGAGCTGCCAAGTGTGTTTTTTTCCACAGGGGAAGAGAGCGCCATATCTACAGTGCTTTCTGTGTCAGTCTCCTGACTCAGCCAGTGTTTGTAGCAAAGGTTAACTGATCCACTCGCAGATAAGCCAAAGCTAAACAACTGTTGGCCAACTTAACAGCCGGGTCCAGTCAGTCAGTCAGTCAGTCAGTCAGTGAGCCAGTCAATAGCACTGATAACTTCAAACTCCGCTACCCAACCACCCTTCATCCAGCCCTGCCAATGTTTTTTATTTCAGGAGCGAGTGGATGGATGGAATGGGTGGGGGGGGGGGCTTTAAGCTCCCCTGCTTTTACCGTTTGAAGTGGGAGCACTCTGATTTATCCTTTGATGCAGGGAAAGAGGGTATGTATGTGTGCATACATGCCCACAGGGGCACAGCCTGCATACATGCCTGTGTATGCCATCATTAAAATGAGAATATTTCCCTGTTTATCTAACATAAAGATGCCCATTAGCCTGTATGTATATGTATATGTGTGTGTGTGTGTGTGTGTGTGTGTGTGCATACGTGTGTAGGCTTGCCGGGGCTGGTCAAGCGAGAGCAGGTGGGGGTGTGTGTGTTGGTTGACCCACAGAGGAAGACAAATGGCTATAGCAGGGGGCTGTGGTTGACATTTAGGTTTCATGTGGTAATGGACGCTGACCCGGCGGGGTCAGGCCTGCCAGTGAGGCAGCAGAGGGGCCCATTCCTGCACATGGCCCCGGCCCCGTAACCAGACACTAACAAAACAGTGGTGGACACACACGCACACACACACACACACACACACACACACACACACACACACACACACAATCAGTCACTCACTCGGGAGGGAGGAAGACGGAGGAGCATCGGACATTCCACAGGTTGGACCACATAGGTGGGGTGCCAATATAGAAAAGAGACAGACAGATGTGTTCAGTATGTGGCTGCAAGTATCTGATAGCAGCAGCATGTGCCAGGCTTTATCCCTCTGTGTCTATATAGAGAGTGAGGAGGCAGAATTATATAGCCAGGTTGAATGTGTGTATCATTTTGCATACCTCTCTGTGTATTTTTTTTTTTGTATATCTGTGCACATTGGTTTCTACAACCATGGCAACAGCGGTTTCTATGGTACAGGGAAGGTAGAACAGGAGGTAGCAGTAGTTGTTGCTGTTGTTAAGAAGTGCCCTCTGTTCACTTGCGGCTCGGCAACAGGAGGCTACTTTATATACTGTTTGTGACAGCTTTGCGGTAATAATGGAGCCCAGGCCCCCACTACTGCAAGTGGCATGCTCAGTCAAGTGAGACTTTGCCTAGGAGAAGACACACACACACACACATACACGCACCAGGCAGCCTCCTTCACGCCTAATGAGACCACTGGGAGAGAGGAGAGAGGAGAGAGGGAGGGAGAGAGAGAAGAGGAAGGGAGAGAAAGAAGAAGGGGGAGAGGGAGAGAGAATGGGAAAGAAATGGGGGGGGGGAAGGGAGAGAGAGGAATGGAGAAGGAGTGGAAAAACGATAGTGAGAGGGGAGTAGAAAAAGACAAATACACAGACAGACAGAGAGAGAGAGAGAGAGAGAGAGAGGGAGAGAGAGAGGCAGGGAGACCAACTGCTCCCACGTTCAAGGTTTGGGAGCCGAGAGGAAAGGGGGGGAGGGAGAGGGAGATGGAGGGAGGGAGGGAGTGATGACCTGGATTGCTGCCAAAGAACCAAGAGGAAAATGGGGGGGTGGGAGGGTGTCAAAAAGAGAGGAATGGGAGGATACGAGAGAGAGAGAGTGTCGAGGTACACCTCTAGGCTTGGCAGCGGGTGGTTATGCAATGTACACAACACAGGGGTGGTGGGTGGGGGTGGGGGGGATCAAAGACATGGGGTGCATACATAACTAAATCTGACACCGCAGTGCAATGAGAGACGATGAGGAGGGGAAAAAAGGCAAAAGCTACTCTCCAAAAATATGAAGGGAACAGACACTCCCTAGGGAGGGAGGGAGGGAGAAAGAGTACATTGGGTACTGGATACACATCATCATTGAGTAACAGGGGAGGAGGAGGGTAATGACAGAAAAAACAAGCTAACAAAAAAAAAAGATTAAAAAAATATGACAAAACCGCTCTACCTCCCCCTCTGGCGCTATGGAGTCATCTGTTCATCCAAGCAGGTGCACATTGGAGGGTGAAATGGGTGGGGGGTAAGTGAGTAAATAACTCATAGTCCAAAATGGGAAAAGGCCTAAAATGTCCAGAGACAAGGAATAGGGAGAGACAGGCACAGCTGAGCCTTTGGTTTTGCTTCCAGGGGAAAGGGGGCATGAAATATTAACAGGCACCCAGTCTACAGTCTAATAAAGTGACGATGAGCCACTTAGCTCCATGCTCATCGGAGCGGACAACCAAGCTTGTTTGGACTACAAATACGTAGGACAGCCCCGCAGCGGGTTAGAATGTCAACATGTGACATGTCACCTGTACCGCTACCATGCACGTCACTGGTGATCTAGGAAAAGCCCGCGGTACTCGGCTATGTGTGGAATTTTGGATAAACTGCTCACCTCTCGGTCTCTCATCTCCCCACCGCATTGCTGAATAACATAGTGTAACAATTTCTGTCTTTATCTAGGATGAACACTGGAGCTCTGGTTCAGTCCATACTTAATTTCAGCACCAAAATAATAACAAAATCCTAAAGGGCAAACTCAAAAACGCACTACCGCTGTTGGACAAAGGTTCCTCCTTTCCTGACTTTGGCCAGGGTGCAGTCCGGCCAACAACCAACTCCCCTCCGCCACTTCTGAGCAGGAGTGGAATTCGGTGACCACCATCTAGGCCCCCATTTTGAAATTGAGAGCCTGTAAAGGGAGACACCAATGAGTGATAACCGGGTTGGCACCTTTCACGCAATGTGATGATCACACACTTGATGATAAGACACTCCTCACACTTTTCTACGATGCTAGACTTAGTATCGTAGCCTCACTCTGCAAGAGCTTGCAGCTAAGGTACAGACCCAGGTGGTCCAGCCCCCCTACTTTTTCTCTTTGAACTTCAGAGACATCCCAGATCTTCCCAGTAGCCCTTGGTCAAATCCAGTGTTGACACATTCACCTTGTGATAGTCCACACCGAACAGCCATGAGCCTTGAGCACAAGCATGACAGGGAAACACCTTCATCTTACGTCTACTACAACTGCTATTTCCAGCATGTCTATCAATTCTGCCTGAACAACTTTTTGCATTCAGGCGAGCAATAGTCACAGGTCACAGGTCAGGCCACAAACCTGGGGGGAGTCTCTATATGGTGGTGTATGTTGTCTATGGGGTTTGTGTGTCCTGTTATGGGCAAGGACACACCTGGAAAATACTTCTGCAGCACAGCTACCTCTGGTCTTTGGTCCTGAGAGATGGCCATCACAACAGATGAACTTGGGATTGGCTGATTAACAATGGAATCAAACAACCAGAGACACCAGGACCACCTCGCTCCAGGTTGTAAGGAGACTGAGATGGCATATCTGTGGTACCTTGCCCCTGTAAGACTGTGCTACCTCATAATCAACATCCACCACTCGCCGTACACAGCGATGAACATGACCAGCCCTTGCGACTTTGAGAGTAATTTGTCGCAATAAGTGGAGAGCAATTCAAGCACTTTCTCTCTTTGTCAGCAGAAGCGGGCCATGAGCTGGTTCAATGTTTTATCCTACTCCCAGATGACCAGCCATCAGGTTATGCCCTGCTTAGTTTGCGTATGATGACTCTGTATAATCTGTTTATTATCAAACAGAAGTACGGGCATGTTTGAACTATGCCAGGGTGCACCAACTAACCACCAACTCTTATCACTTGGTCAAGGGTATACTGCAGGGTGTCATCTTGACACTGTTCGAGAGGAAGGTAACCCATGGGAAGAAAGGGTGGGGCTGCCAGGGCCTCCGCCGGGAGTGCAGCACACTCTCTTTTGGGAGAAGAAGTATGCACCCACCTCGGCTCCAGCTCGCAGTGAGTCCCAGAGGACACGGTGTCACCGCTAAGCGCTGAGCAAAACATACAGCACCCTGCCTATCCTGAACGGTCCCCTGTGTGTTCTCTCATCAACTTTTTGAAATCAGGCCAATCCGTGCCTAATATTAGGGGATTTGAAAGGCAGAAGCTAACTGCAGCCTTTACTGTATGCTTTTTCTCATAAAATTGAATTTCCCCTGACACAACAGGATATTTTTGGATATCACCATGCACACATCGTGCTAACACCCAAAATGCCTCCACCAATGCCCTAGGTCAAACAAGGTGGTGATGATCATAGACTGTGAGCAGCCCAAATCCCACAGAGCCTGATGTGAACTCTCTTATATACATACTGTTATACAGGACAACCCTGCTAGGTCAGGAGAGGGGGAAACTTATGCAGTGGCAACCCAAACTACCTGACGACATCCATCAATGGATAGCTGTGTTGGAAGTAACTGGGTCGCCAACATCACCAGCACTCCTATCCTGGCTTCTGAAGGATCCCTTACGAATCCAGATCAATGTTGGGAGATGGGACAGGAACCTGGGAAGAAGGCGGCACAAACTGACAAATCCTGTCCTCTCCCGGGGCTCTGGGCATCCTCTCAGAGTCAGCAGTCTGTTAAGAAAGATGGTTCACTGCTAGGGTTACAGTGTAGATCCCCAGCTACACTCATCACCTGCCTCCTCTTCTGGCCGCCCGCAAGCTGTCGCTGATCCCTTACAGACTCTGAGGAAAGCTCTAGGGTCATCGCCAGCAGGGATGGATCTTCAGCAGAGCGAGCTGGGAAAGACAGGAAGCTGGCAGGCATAGAGAGGCACTGGATGGCGGCAGCAGAGCCCTCGGGAGAGCCCTGTCCTCGCCCTGGGTGTGCACAATTTCACACAGCGCTGGTGGTGTTGCTCTTGCACGGCGACCTTGCTGACTGGCTGGACCGCTCCTGGCTCTTTCTGCCTCCCAACCTACACTCAATCACTGCTTCCTTTGGCATACATAGGTTGGGTGGTGACACTTTGAGAAGGGGGCATTTCAATGTGAGTTAAAAAGTTAATGATGGCATTGGAAGTAAACAGGGTTGTTGGAACAATATTTGAATCCCAACATCTGGAAAAGAAATGTGGCGATGTAGTGGTACAATCACTCAAATCACCAAGTGCAATACATGTTCTGGAATTTGTCTCGGTGACATTGGTGCTTCGAAAAACAGGTACTTTGTTTAGCCCAGAGCAATATTCAAAAAAGTGACTAAACAGAGTACTGATGTGCCAAGGCTGCCATCAGCATGGCACTAACTTGGGTGGATGTACAAGTTACAGCATTACAGAGTTACAGCATATACTATATATTTACACACAGGGACAACAGGACCCCTCAACTGAAGAGCAAAGGGACAGTATAAGGGACAGACACCATGGATAATCTCTCTACATACTGTATATACATTCAACCTTCAATATTCTATCTATGTGTTCATAGTCACAGCAAGGGATTTGCCTGTGCATTGAAGCAGTGCAGAATGGTTCAGTAGGTTAGTGCCATAGGGTATAACATACCAAATGATTGGTATTACCCATTTTACCTTCTGAGCAATCATTTCTGAAGAGATATGTTCACCTTTGACAGTGAGCACAGCTAATTACAGCATGTCAATGCTACATACATGCATAAATACACGCACACACACACACATACACACAGCGATAAAGTATGACAGAGTGTCAAGCCCTGCTATTATGAAGACACTTGACAATAAAGCTCTCGACGCAGTCACAGGAATATGCTCCTTATCATTCAATAAGGCAATTCTCTTTTACAAGTCTCTTACTGACACAAGACTCATTCCTGGGGAGCCTGCAGGCAAGAAATGCTCAGGTGTTGAAATGCCTCTTCGCTACATTAAAATCAGTAAATAAATGCCATTGCACCCTGAGAGAGGTGAAAACGAGCCTAAGCAAAATGATAACTTTCTACTGCAATAAACACATAGAGGCTACAGAGTGCAGCTAAACCTTAGTTACATTTCCCAGAAACGGTTCGAAGGCCACACCCTGAGTGTGTCAATCCGGCTCTATGCACGTTTACAACTCCCTCATTCCTCGTCTCACTCTTTTCTGTGGATTTTCCAGTGCAGGAAGGGCCCTATATAAATGTATATAATACATCAGCGCCTACTGTCATCAATTTCTTCTCTCTCTCTCTCTCTCCTCAGGGGTTCCCAGTGGCTGTCCAGAGCACATGTGTTTTGGTTTACCTAGAGTGGAGCCCTATCTGGGCCCGGGCTGAGAGCAGACTGCAGGCTTTGTCTGTGGCACCATTAATCAACTGTCCTTTAACAAAAACAGAAAACCAGATGAGAGACAAAGGGAAGAGACGTGGGGGGTGGGCCCTTGCTTGGGGGAAAAAAAAGACAGAGAGGGAAAGAAAGAAGGAGAGAGAGAGAGAGAGAGAGAGAGAGAGAGAGAGAGAAGGGGGATGCTTGACCCAGATCCAGGCCTTCAATAAATCAAGCAGCAACAATAACAAGCAAAGTTTTCATGTGGCTCGATTGATTAATCAGGTTTTTTTTTTCAACATGGGAAGCGAGGGAGTTTTTTTTCTTCTTCTTCTTTCTCTGCCTTGTCTTTCTTCTTCTGGGAGACTGCAGAGTGGTTGAGCTTTGAGTCTTTTTATGTCAGGCGTTAACGTCTTTATGCTGCAAGGTTTTGGACATGGAGGCCTGCATCTTTCATGGTTTGATGAGAGTAAGGCCTTCACTCCGTGGTGCAATGGGACCATTTCACTTAAGCTCTCAAGGTTACGTTAATGGGGTACAGGAAGGTTGTTTGAGAGGTATGGAGACACACATTCCCACACACAAAAATACATGCACACAGGTATAAACATGCAGGCACGTAGACACACATTTGTATGACTTAATAATTGTCTAAAATATAAACAAGCACTGTTTCACACACATGCACACACCACACACACCGTCCATGGACCGACCCACAGCCACAGGATGTGAAGTAGCCCTCTGAGACTCTTTGCAAGGTGCCGATCGATGGGCATTGAGTGTGGACAAGGAGGCCTCTGGATCGATAGGTGGCCATTACAGAGATGTGCCCACTGGGACATGAGGGGGGGGGGGCAGTGGAGATACAGCTGGGGCCCTCAGTGCTGTCTTCTTTACCTCATCAGCGGGAGGTTTTACTCCACATGAGTGCTAGACACACACACACACACTAGACGTGGACATACACATGCATGAAGAAGAGCCTTACACAGAGAGTTAAATGGGGAAGCTTGCATGCACACACACACACACACACACACACACACACCAGCTAATGGCATCCCAGGAGACCTGCCACCACACCAGGAGCGCTCATCCTTGTCTGCCTCCATCTCTCCCATCTTCAGTGTCCTCATCTACAATCTTCCTTTGGGGGGGGGGCATTCCTTCTGTCTCTCTAACTCCCCCTTGGTGTCATCTTCTCCTCTGTCTATTTCCTCCTCCTCTTTTTTCAACAATCTCTCTCCCTCCCTGCCTCCCTCCTGTGCACTGCAGTGTCACCAGCGCTGCCTGTGCTGTGCTCTGTCAGTGGAACAGCTTGATCCTAAGACTCTCTGTCACGCCCTCCCCGTCCTCCTCTCCTCCCTCCACCCCTCTCCTGCTCACAGAGAGAGCACTGACTGTTCTATTCTCCCTGTCACACACACACACACACACACACAGAGAGAGCTGGGAAAACGCCAACATCGTTACTTCCACAAAATGTCTGGCAGTGACATAATTCCCGCTGCTTCCCATTTTACATGATCTTGAGGAGTCTGCGATGATTTTGCATAAAGGTTTACTCATGGTCCAGTGCAATTGCAAGGCTGAAATGACTTGTGGGAAAGGTAAAGTAATGAGGGGTTCAGCCGATGTAGGTGTAATACACTTATGTTGCCTAATGAAACGACTATGGCTTTAGCTAAGCCTATGCGGTATTTACATTAGCTGGGTTTGTTTTGCTCAGTTTGCTACGGAAAACAATTGAACAATGTGTTCATTTCCATAATAATGCTATTTGCAAAATCTATTTTGGAAAAAAACCCATTACCAAAAATTTATCATTCAACATATCTAAAATGTAGGATCCAGTCTATAAAAGTGTAATTTTGTCAACCAAGGACTTGAGTTACCTACTATTCTTTAAAATGTACAATAATTTGTTAGAATTTTGTGCTATCAATCATTTTGTAAGAATATGTATCACATTTTCCAAATGGTGGATATCTCATTTTGGAATGAAACTCTTAATACATACACACAAGTAGAGGTGCTAAACACATGTATGTACGTACACACACACACACACACACACACACACACACACACACACACACACACACACACACACACACGCCAGCCTTTTTTAACAGCCAGCCCAGGCAAATGAAACCAATGAAGCAGACTCTGAGCTGGCTCTTGCGTCCACGACCACTCCAGGAAAAAACGAAAAGGACTAACCGGAGACTTCCAGAGATTCACTATATAACACTACATTAAATCTTCCTCCTCTCTCCTCCTCCTCCTCCTCTCTCCTCCTCCTCCTCCTCCTCGTCATCTCCCTCTCTTCTGTGGCATATCTCTACCGGCACCACCATTAGAAGACGGATGAAAATAGTGCGCTTGGACGATGTTGTGGAGACGACGGACTATTAAAAGCCAGGCAAATGCCTTTACCAGTGCTTATGAAATTGCGCCGAGGTGCCAAGTCGGCCCCTGTAACTGCCGTCCAAAAAACCCTTCTGTGGCTGATCAAAAAGAAATGGGCACTCCTAACATGCAGGCACACACACACACACACACAGTTTCTGGGCTCGGCTAGCAGTCCCCATTGGTTTGGAAGGCCGTAGCAGGCTATAACAACTACAGCCTGGCCGGCCCTTTAGTAGTGGGCCCTCTGTTTCAGCAATCTGGGTTCTCTTCGCCTTTGGACAGGGACCAGGTCAGGCTGCACAATACACTACTGTGTTTGGAGAGTGAGAGAGAAGGAGAGAGCGAGAGACAGAGAGAGAGAGAAAGAGAAAAGAGAGAGTGCAGGCCTGTGTGTGTGCACATGCATGTGTATGTAAGCATGTGTGTGCAACCATGTATTTTTGGGTGTGTGTGTTATGTCTCCATGTGTGGGTACGCTATATATGTGCGTGTGTGTGTGTGTGTGTGTGTATGTGTGTTTCTTCCATACTGGATTACAGTCACTACTCTACACTTCCTCCCTCCCATCTCCCCAGACTCCAAAACGACATCGCCCATAGCTACGGCTTTCTGCTGCCTCAACAGAAACGGCCATTTTGGGGCCTCTGGCGGCAGTTTCCCTCCACCAGGCAGCGTTTGAATGGTGTTGCTAGAAACCTCCGAGGAGGTCTGTGCACCGGGGAGTAACACACATCACTGTCACTCTGAAACAATACTGTGGAAAGCAAATAAGTCAGCCTATGGAACGGCGAGAAGAAAAACACATTAGGAGTATGGAGCGGGTTGGTGCCCCTTTAAGGAGCCCAGGCGGCACCTGTCCCTTTAAGATCTACTCCTCGCAGCTTGCGGGTGCTGAGCTGAGCCGGGCTAGACTGAGCCGGGCTGCGCTGCGCTGTGCATGTATGGTAACAGGGGGGAGCCGCGCCGCCCAGCCTGCCAGCCCACCACAGGGAATTTGTTTATGTTTCCCCGCTGCCAAGTTCCTGTCAGGAGGCGCCCCAAAGAGGAACTGCAGACTGCTCAGTACTGCTAGCTACGCCCTCTCGCCTGGAGTGGCTGGGGTTTTCTGCATACAGTATCGTGTGCTGCTTTGTAGAAACGCTCAAATCAGGGGAGGTCTCTTCATCAAATCCAACACACACACACACACACACACACACACACACACTACACTTTAACCACCCACCCTGTTGCTCCAAAGCCAGCCTTGAGAGAACTGAACTACAAAACAAGCCGTAACAGCAAGCTTAATTTGTCACCCTAAACAGTTTAACACCAATTTGCCCAAAATACATAAAATGGCACAAAGCCGTAGTGCCATTAAAGCAACGGTTTACGAGTGGCAGTTTATTTGTGCTGTGGATTAAAAGGGTATTGTAAAAACTTAACACCATCTCACAACTACACAGTAAACCACTGATTGGTAAATACATGGGCATTAAGTTAAGCACTTGTGGGAAAAGGCCATCTAAACCGCTCTCGCAATAACACAAAAGAGCTACGCATTTTGACTGCATACTCCCAATAACGCCCGTAATGCATTTCCACCAATTATGACAAAAATACGATCCAATACTGCCACTAAGACAATGACTGTATAGTAAAGCATTAGGCTGTATTTCACGCTTTTGCACATGAATTCAATGCCTCGGCCTTGCCCATACATGTTATTTCATGAGTCATCTACCGTATATGCGCGGCCCTTCTGTCAAGCAAGGTCAGTGAGTGTGTTTGTCTCTCTTGGGAGAGCTGCAGCCACCCGCTCTGCTGTCTCTGTGCAGTAAGGAAAGAGCCACTCACTTCCCCAACAGTAACACTGACCCAGAGCATTGAAACCACCGCAGCTATGTCAGGGACATGAGCCACTTGCCTTCATACCATGTGCGTGTGTGTGTGAGTGTCCAGTCAGCGTGTGCGGTAGGAGATAGAGGAGATGTGCGTGTGTGTATGTGTGTGTGAGTGTGCGAGTGAGTGTGAGAGGAGGAAGGCGAGGTCAGACGAGGCCACGGGAAGGGGCGTGGGGCCCAGGATGGCGAGACAGAGGAAGAGACAGCGAGAGAGAAAGAGAAAAAGAGAGAGAGAGAAAGGGAAGAACAAAAGATGGAAGCGTGGATGGAAAGATGTCAGGCCCACGGGTTAGGGGGTAGGGGTGAGGGGGAGGGGTGAGAGCAAAAACAGGAAGCAATTTATGTCAGCTTTGATGGCGGGACAGGGCCTACTCCCTGTCACGTGTTGGCACGTTTCACTGCTCTTTTGCCTGTATAGTGAGAAAATCCCCTCTTACAGAACCCAATCAGAGGTAAACCAATAGCTGAGTGGACGAATGCACTGGGGAAAGGGCCACACACACCGGCTACATTGGTTTGAATGAGGTTCATGCCGTTTTATCATACAATACTTCTACATTTTTTCACTGCACTGCCTGAAAAACAGAACAGTGGGTGGAGTGCACACTCACTACTGAAAACTAAAATCAATTTAGAGTAGCTGCACTGACAGCACACTTCTGCAGAGAACACTTCTGCTATTCTGCTGATGGTGAGGAAGTAAGATGCCACACAATACCTTGCTATTCAAATGCCTTACAGTAGATGAGCTTGACAGCACATCAGATCAACTGGCTTTGAAGGAGTCCACCCAACTATAGCTGACCAAGTTTGGGGGTTTGAGTAAATCAATTGAGACAATTCAAATAGGTTGATAAGAATCTGCTTGATCATTTGTGCATTGAGAGTTGTCACTTTTGGAAAGCCCCTTGTACAGTATAGCAACATTAAAGCTTTATTACAATGAAAGAACAAAACTGTACCTCAGGCATTTTGGTGACTTTCACAAGACTTAATAAAGAAACCATGAATAGCTAAACATTCATTAGAGTTTCAAAGAAATTGGCACAGCGACACAACTAAGTAGGACAGTTTTAATCTAAAGGGGGAAAAAGTATAAAGGAATATCTGCGAAAGCAGCAAAAGCTGCCCCAACAGGGTGGCAAGGAAAAACGTTTTTAAGTCTGGTTAAACAACAAAGGTATCGAATGCTGATTATTCCACTCCGTCCAACTTCGGGGAAGAATAAAAAGCGTCACAGGAAGACTACGCACAAACAGCGCACATTTCCCGAAGTTTCCATATGTGGAGCGAGGTTAAAAAAAAAACAACAACAACAAAAAAAACACAGGAGTCCCATTCTAGACGGAGCAGAGGGAGAGGCAGCGGGCTCGGCAGCCACCGCCGACCTACCGCACACAGAGTGTGAATCATTAAAGGCATGTGTTCCACATCAACAGCCGGGGCTGCTTCCCAACCCTCTTATGAGACTGGATCTAAATTATGACGGGGGAGGGGGGGGTTAACTGCCCCTTTAAGTGGAGACGAAAACCCCAAACCTCCTAACTCAGAGAAAGAGAGAGAGAAAGAGAGTGAGAGACAGATAGAGAGGAAGGGAGAGAGAAAGCAAGAGAGAGAAAGAGAGAGCGAAAGAGAGAGAGAGAGAGAGAGCAAATGAGAGAAACTGGCACTTGACTGACTGCATACAAGTACTGCATG
The DNA here is from genome assembly GCF_046629955.1 of Centroberyx affinis. Lineage (NCBI taxonomy): Eukaryota > Metazoa > Chordata > Actinopteri > Beryciformes > Berycidae > Centroberyx > Centroberyx affinis. The sequence continues at coordinate 46,390 of NW_027283405.1, read as the reverse complement.
TACCTTCCCCCAGATCCCAAAATGAAATATGGCCATGAAAAAAATGAAGCAGCTAATGGAATAAGTGATTTCCCAACATCTGACGCTTCATCACGAGCAGATGAAGTGGATGACGTCTTATTCCATGTAAACAAGTAAAGGGAGTAGGGTTGTCAAAAGTATCGATACTTCGGTAAGTATCGATGCTAAAAATTTGAAACAGATACGATACTCATTTGCAACAGTATCGACACCAGCAGTGCTTTCTCTTAATGAAAAATCAAACATATTATTTATCCGCCTCCACTAGCCACACACACACACACCCTGCCCACAGCCCCTCCTCTCACTAGTAGCAGTCAGCTGGGTTGTTGCCTCAGTCAGCAAACAATGCTACAGAGTGGTGCAGACGAAGAGGGGTAACACGTCAAACTTGGCGAAGCACATTAAGGACCGACACGCCAGTCTATATAAAGAATTTCGAGAGGTTGGCGAAAGCTCCCGTTTCAACATCACTGAAGCATTAAACATTTATCATAAACGTTAACATACCCTGCACATTATCCGTTTTAGTTTAGCTAGCAAACCAAACGTTAGCTACAGACGTTGAAATGTCCCATTAAAATCATTCTGTCAATAATAATCCACTAACTCTAGCCCTGCTGATTTTTCCCTATCATTGGTGGATATCTGTTGCTTCAACAAGCGTTCTGATAGGCTGATGACTAGAGCAGGGCTAATCTGCTGTGTAAGTGCAAAGTTTTGAATGAGTTTTATCGGGCCTATGTTATGGAGAAGCGTGCGTCTGTCTGTCTCGTTTGCACCGGGATTTCCCCCTGTGTTGTCAGATATTAAGGGAGATATTAAGGGACTAGTTTGGGTCTCTGTGTCTGTGTTTTTTGCTTAGTTGCTTACAGTCTATGCTGCAGAGGCCAGGAGGCAATATGATATTTCACATGCTTGTGCAGTATAAGCTCACTCAATAAAAAAAGAGCAAATCATGACGCCGATCAACACCTGTCAATCAAAAATGTGTTGTTTGATCTCAGACAACTTTAAAATATTGTTTTCATGTTAAAATTATATTTTAACGAAAATGGTATCGAAAATGGTATCGCATATCGATATTTTCCTGGGTATTGTATAGGGCTGAACAATTAATCCAAATTTTATCGAAATCGCAATATATATAATATATATATATAATATTTTCAAATTGCAGGAGGTGCAATATTTGTTAAAGGCGAAATGTGTGTCAAAATACCATTTTAAATGAAATATTGTGGTGCTGCAGAGATGTCCTGGCCTACACATCATATTCTACAGACTTAAGAAAACATCTTTGTTTGGTACAGATCCCCGCAAAAATCACACCATAATCATTTTAATACATTTTTCGATTAAAATGAGAATAATGATGTAAAAATAATCATTCCCTCTAATATCGCAAATCATATCGCAATTGCAATATCTGTGAAAATAATCGTAATTAGATAATTTTTCAAAATCGTTCAGCCCTAGTACTGTATCGAAGTTAGAAATTCTAGTGCCTACACAGTTTTCTGATTGTTTTCACCAGTTTCCCCACCTCACAAAAAGTACAGACAGAACAGAACTCAACAGGAAAACTTTCTCTGTGTAAACAAAAAAAAGCGGTGAAGAAAGATGGAGGCAGAGAGGCAGAGGTGTGTGCAGAGGGAGACCAATGTGCCAGCCACAGCCTTGCCCATCAGACCGACCATATGTCAATCTGGTAGCTAATAGGGGAGAGTTTGCCAGACCACTTGTCATCCACAGTTAGGACACATGGTCGTCCTCTGTGGGTGCGTGTGTGTGTGTGTGTACAAAAACACAAACACACACACATACACCCTTTCTGGTGGGAGGGAGGAGGTTGGTAGAGGGGGTTGGCTTCCTTCTGGGCTAGCGTCTTGGTACCGATCCCATCCTAATTGCCTTTTTTGGGGGGCTGGTATGGGGGGAGGCGGTCAACCAGGGGAACAGATCACCTTCCCCCCCCTGGGTCAAGCAGGGACGGACAGGACAGGACGGGACAAGCCTCGCCTCAGTCCCTGCGACTCTGTCCATTGGTTGGCTGCGAGGGAAAAAAACAACCTATTTGGCCTCTCCTCTTTCAGCGCACCCATGACTTCCTAGAAATCAGCAGCTGTAGTCATTATTTTGGTTCAATTAGATGAAATAGGATGAAATGGAAGGAAATGAATGAATGTTATGTTATTGTTGTTGCCGCTGCCACAATGTTTGCAGTCTATTAGGATGCTGAATCAGACCCAATAAAAGTCAATTTCCGTTGTGTACAAATGTGATGACCTGTCCCTGAAAGCGATCTCGCCAAGTTCTTCAGGCCGGTCCCTGTTGATAAATGGCTGTTTTTGCCTGGTCTTTATCGCTTTAACATGACAAAGCAAATCTCAATGCTGGCAGCTCCAGCCCTGATGCAAGAGACCCAGGATTAGACTTGATCCTTACTCTGGCAGCGTGCAGGCCACAAGATACTGCTTGTGAACAGTGCAGAGAGTACGTATGTGTGTGTAGGTGTGGCTGTGTGTGAAAGACATTCAGCAGTGCCACAATAGTGACCAAAAAGTGACCTTCAAAATGACAGTGAGAGGTAGCAGATATGACACAGGGGAAATACAGACAACAGGCTCAACGCTATGCTAAACTTTCAAAAGAACAACCACAGAAACCAATGAGGCAAACAGAAAGGCACACGATGAAGAACAATCCTATTGCCCAGAGAGCAAGCTGCCGTTTGGTACCCACAGACATAAGTGTGGAGTGTGGAGAACTCCAATTACCCAGAGTTTTGACAGGAGCGACAAATTCGGGCTTACCCCAAAAACGTCAATCTCCCCGTCCTTGGCCGAGGAAATCTCCCCTTCAATCGATTGCAGCTCCTAAGCTCTGAGGAGAGAGAGGAAGAGAGAGAGAGAGAGAGAGAGAGAGAGAGAGAGAGGGGGAGAGAGAGAGAGAGAGAGAGAGAGAGAGAGAGAGAGAGAGAGAGAGAGAGAGAGAGAGAGAGAGAGAGAGAGAGAGAGAGAGAGAAAGAGAGAGAGAGAAAGATATTTGAAACTAAGAGCTTTGTGGTCCTTATCCACGTGCTGCAGACTCAGTGGCTCTCTAGCCTCGCTGCCACAGCAGTGGCAACTGCTTCACTACACTCTTACTCTGTTTTTCCTTCTTTCACTCTCGCTGTCTTGGTAATCCCCCCGCCCATTCCAATAGATTGGACTTTCTCACTCGCTATATTTTTGCCTCAGACATCATGTGAAAAGTGGAGTAAAACAGTGCTTTTGTGGTGTGTGAATTACCTAAGGCCTAGGGAGGCACAGTAGCGCTCATGGCCACAACTCAATTACAGCAATGTGAATCAGGTGGCAGCCTGAAATCCCCTCAGCCTGGTGCACAAAGGGGGACACAGAGGCGCCTTCATTGCCAAGATGGAGACAAATCTAAAGTGGCGTGTCATCTTGTCATCGAAAGATAGCTAGGCCAACGCCGCACAGATGAATGCCCGCCTCAGACATGGACCTCACGACACTGGTTTGGAGCCTGTGTGTGTGTGTGTGTGTTGTGTGTGTATATGTGCACAATGCCGTTTTGTTTATGCATGTTGCTAAACATCATCAATATTTACTAACATGTCCGTTTGCAGATTCAAATTGAAACAGTCACATGGCAATTAGGAACCCTGATAAAGCTACATTTATGAGACAGAAAGCATGGAAAATGTTTTGCGGGATTGTTTTTACCAAAAACAACATGGTGAAAATTACAGGCTGGTGGTCTGCAAGGAACATGCTAAAAGACACTTTGCTGGATTTCACTGAATCAAGAAAAATGCCAAACTGCATAATCATGGTCAACAATTTTTGAATGGAAAATGGGCTTGTGTCAAAAGCACTCTTTAAGTGAGTTTCTACTGTCTTCTCTTTGAGGAAAAAACAGCAGCTAGCTCTTTTTAGCGTGTGCTGGCTATCTCTCCAGCCCCCATAAAATAAAGTACTGTGGACCAGGCCAGGGCTTTCCAAAAGCATGTTCAAGGGAAACCAATGACATTTAAAATTGTGGTCTGTTGTGGTCTATTTCACTTCACTAGGCACTTGTCACAGCGGGGAAGAAAGTTTCTATACTTCAGTCAACCAAGAAAACAGCAAGTTATGTCAGGACAGAGCCTTCCTGACAGCCATGGCGATGGTTGCTTTTTGAAATGGGCATGATACCCCTCCGAAAAATCCCCTCCCTGGAGGCTAATGTGGCCTTGATGCTGTTCTCCAAGCAGCAAATGGATTTCACACTAATTTGTCTTCACAAGGTCCTGAGGTAACTCACACGACACAGAGATATAAATACAACATTTTTCTAAAAATAACGCATTTATCATCGCTCACAAAGACTGGCTTCATTTGCACTTCGCACACTGTTTGTCTACTTCTTCCAACCGGCCACTGTACAGAGCCCAGTTCTATGCTACTGAAACATTTCATCCATGAATACAGGAGGAGGTAAATAAGAAGCACACAGCAAATACTGAATTAGATTATCCACATTCACCTACAGTTTCTGCAAGATGAGTGCAATATGCTCTGCTATGGTTTTTGTGCTAGCAAATGTTGCTCACATGCATCGGATGTAACCTGTGGTGTTGTGTGTGTGACAAAAGGATGAGAGAGAGGGAGAGGTACAGCCAACTGCAGCACCAAGTGGTGCCTGTGCAAATCATTTGGGTAAAAATGTACAACTGTACATTAAAGACACATTAAGCACAATCTTTACTGTCCCACACCACAAAACGGAATAAAGTTGGGTAAAGAGAACACACACACAGCAAGGTGCAGACCTGAACTAACTGAAAACACCAGTCGCACAATTCTTCTCTGTTTTAGCTTTGTGCTTTTAATCTATCTACAGGGGTTTGAATGGGTTTTTGATCAATACCAATGACTCAACGATTTCTTCACCAGGCGCTGACGTTTCTGGCTTCAGAAACTCACTCTCTGGCCCATACTCATGCATTTAAAGTCACATTTTCCGTACGCTGTGCCAGAGACCTGTCGATGTTGTTGCAATTCCTTGGTCTCCGATAGAGGTCGATAAAAGTCACTTAATTAATTAATGCCCCTTTAATTATTGGTTACAATCACTGTACCTTTAAACAGGACTATAAATACGTCAAAACATCAGATAATTTCAGATGTGAAGCGTGGCCCTGCATCAGATGGTGCTGGTCTTCTTGTTGATTTTGATTAAATGAAAGGAAGAATAGCTCTGCTGCCCTACTTAGCATGTGAACAATTCTAATGGAAACGAATGTGCGGCAACTAGCTGCAAGCCAACCAGCCTGTAAGATGATCTTGGGACTAAGATGCTTTTGGTAACTCCAGTTGAGGACACAGTGTTAATGTGTCAGCCTCTTGGTCTGCATGCTGCTCCCTCTGGTATCCATTCCAACCTGACAATCAGCCAATCAGCCGCCCCGCGCCCCGCGCCCAGGCCCTGCATGACCCCTGACCTCACGTCCTGTCTCACTGCGTGCCTCACTTCCTGTTTGTGGATCTGGATGGTGTCTAAGTTAGTTATCCTCATTCAAAACAGTCTCAGCTGTGACTGTGTGTGTGTGAGTGTGAATGTGAGTGAGTGTGTGTGTCTGTGTGTGTGTGCGTATGTTTGATGTGCATGCGCATCAGCTTTCACTTGTAATAGCTGGTCTTTTACTGTTCCACTAGAACAATCACAGCTTCATTTAGAGGAAGAACAGGCTGGATGAGATGGGGAGATGGTACGTGTGTGTGCATGTGTGTGTGTGTGTGTTTGTGTGTACACATGAGCGAGACTGGGAGTCTATACGTTGATGAGAGTGGACAGGAGTAGCCTGGGGTAATCACGTCTTTATCCTTGCTGATGGGAGAACGCAGCTCACTGCAGACACTCACCTTTAACACACACACACACACACACACACACACACAGAGAAGGGGCCCTCATAGCTGGAGCCCGGCCAGATAAGTCCATCTGCTTTTCAAATGGAACCCGATACACAGCGACCCGATGCACCGCGCCTAGAAGGCCTCGATTGCCAAGGGACCGCGATCTCGCTGAGAGTTTGAAACGATAACACAGCAGGGGCTCCCGATCCCCGATGCAGCGCCCGGCACCGGCACCTGCGACGGGGGTTTGGGTTTTTCAAGCGCCGATGGATAAAGGGGTTTGATGGGAGGGGCGGTCCAACTCTCAAGTGAAATCATTCATCCGCTCCGAGACACTTCACTAACTCGCTGTGACAGCGCCTCCCCTCCGCTGCCGCTCAATACGAAAAGTGTAAATAAACGATTGCAGGGGAAGGCGGCGCGGGGACGACCAGCCGTCTCCAGGCGTGGGGTCATTTGGAAATGGCAGCCCCGCGGCGAGAGTCATGAGCTCGCATTAAAACAGACACAATGTGTTGTTTTAACTCACTTGGTTCTATAAATTTCTGCCGGCTGCTCACGCACACACACACACACACACACACACACACTATACACCCCTCCCCTCGAGGTGCTGGCTCTCAGCGGTGGAAACCCCCTTCAGTCACACATAGATCACACAACCTCTCTTGACATCGGAGGACAGCACTCCCAATGGAAAAAGATGCAGATTCACACACGCTGAGTGCAGGCCAAGGCTCCAGACTGCCATTGTCCTTCAGAGTCATCCAAACAAAACAATGGAGAGGGTCACGCAAGGCCCCCTGTGGAATGGTAAATAACCAGAGAGAGGCAGAGGGAGTGTGAGAGAGACTAATCCACTGTGACAATGTTATGTGGAACACTAAGTACAAAATACGATCATCTTGGGGCAGGTGAATTCCACTGATGTCCAATCATTCAAGAAGAATACAGCAGTGTTTGAATGGAAAATGTGTCAGCTACATGACGTACTGAGCAAAAAAGCCACATGTAAAGAAAGTATGTAAATTATTTCACCGCTGGGTATTAAGATTTATAGTTACGAACACATGGTAATAACCCATCCACTCAACTTTCAGTTTTATAGCAAGATTTTATGCTCCGTCATAGAATAATAGCACTTTACATTCCATACACTGTATGAGAGACAGATCTTTTTATGTGTAAAATCATCTTGGCTGGTATTGCCATTTGTCAAAGCCGTGCACAGGCAAAAAAAAAAGGGGGCAAAACACAAACAATACAGAAGGCTTAGTTTGTGGTGATGTTAATCATTCATTAGTGCTGAGTGACCCTTATTATAAAACCATCTTTGTTGTCATTACTCATTTGGCATAAAACGCTAGCCTGTTAATTCAGAGTCGGGATGTTGACAATAGGTGGTCTACAAAGGGCTTGGAAGGGACAGTGCCCCCCCCCCTCCTCCTCAGCCTTTCATATGCTAATAGGGAGAACTGTTTTGGGTTTACTGGCCTGGTTGGAAATGATTTAGGGCGACACCGGCGCTCCGAGCCTTTATGTTCGGGCCCGGCCACGGGGGCTCATATATCACCCCGATCATTAATCAATTAGCGTCTCCTAGCCACCTGTCGGACACATCGCCACACAAAATTCCTGCCCTTGGGCTGTTGCTAGACGATGATCATCAGTAGCACCGCCATTACCACCATTACCTACCCTCCCCTCCATCCCACCATCACCCCCCCCACTCCTTCCCCCCCAGGGATCTGCCCATAGTAATACCCTGATGGATTACATAATCACACCCAAACACTGCCCGCAACGACAAGGGCTCCTCTCCAAGAGAAGCAAATCTAGGTGGAAACTGCCGTGGTGGTTTTTTATGAGCCCCCCTCCCCACACACACACACACACACACACACACTCAATTGAGCAGCGAGTTTTAAACATGCATTTGCCCTCCGCTGTCACATACAGAAAAGAGCAGGCAGAGAGGAATTGATGCCGACCTTGAAGGGGAATCAATAAGCTGACGGCTATTCAAAAGTGCTGAATGCACACCAACGCTGTGCTGTCCCCCATTGTTTTAAATGCGACTGCCTGCAGCGGGGTATTGATGGTTGTTTTGTATTGATGACGTGTCAGAGCGGCCAAACACATCTGAGACGGAAAGGGCCAAACTATCAGGGTCTCAGTGACTTTAGAATAAGTCAGGCCTTCCAGAAAAGTGGTTTTGTTTAGACTAGATGAACTTACTGCTGACTTGCAGTAAGTCAGCTAGAAACTAGACTCCTGAGCACGCACGCATGCACACACACACACACACACACACACACACACACACACACACACACACACACACACACACACACACACACACACACACACACACACACACACACACACACACACACACACACACACACAGAGGCACTGTGCGCACACATTTCAGTTAGATCACAAACGCTCAGGATCTTAGTTTCTGAGTGTTGGGGAAAACTCAACGAGAGAGAGAGAGAGAGAGAGAGAGAGACAGAGAGAGAGAGAGGTGAAAAAAGTCCTCTTCAATTTTTCATGATCCGTGGCATTCGAAAAACTTCATCAGGCTTTGTGATCTGGAAGTGCTGGGGCCACTCGAGACACTGTGGGGTGTAGGCGGGGGGGGATTGAGAAACTCCTCAAAGACTTCCGCTTAACAAATGCCTTTTGCCCAACCACCGCAAAGACAGTTTTTTTCTGGAGATTTTTATGTAAATTCTTACTCTCATGCAAAGGCCCTCACTGCCACTAGACAATCTCTTTTTCACAGCCTTGCTTCCCTGACAATGCCCCCCCCCCCCTCCTCCTCCTCCCCCACCCAACCACCCCAACCCCCCCAAAACCCAGCACCCTTCACATTTTTCACACTTTTTTGTTATTTGGAACTAATTCTTAAAAGCAGCTGAAAAGATAAGTGGCACTAAAATTAGAGTCTAATCCGCCAACCCTCAATGTGAGGACATGGAGAAAGTAGATTTGTCAAGCCTTGATTTAGCAGTATTCTTTCATTATAAAAGTAGCACTCTTCACGCAGCTTAGCTGTACGAAATGGCTCAATCAGTCTCATGTGGAACATTCAAGTGGGAAGGGAGTCGAGGATGGAGTAAGGGCCTATCTGTGGACCCAGGCAAAACCAACTTGGCACCATGCTAGCGTCATTATTCTGTTGTCGGCATTGTTGTCCCCACCTGTGCTGCACTCTTCAACTGTGAGTGTTCCCCCCTTGAAACTGACGCTCGCCATCCACTTCCAAGGACTTCACACAGGAGAGTTGTTTGGCTGGGGATTGCAGAAAATCTGGGCCACTGTGCTGGGTGTGTAAATTGTGTAGCGCTGGGCTGGGCACTGGAGGACGGGAGTTGTTTTTTTTTTTTATTACGTTTATTTATTTATTTATTTTAAATCCGCCCGGCTCAGGCAAGGAGCCAGCCACCGACATTATCAGGTGGATTTTCAAAAGAACAAAAGCTCCTATGCGATTCTTTACACTGCTGGTGGAAAAAAAAAAAGCGGAACAGAAACACCATCCAACACAGCTATTCTTTGTGTGTGTGTGTGTGTGTGTGTGTGTGTGTGTGTGTGTGTGTGAGAGAGAGAGAGAGTGTACACACATACACACATACACCCCTCTGTCCTCGGTATTTCATCCAAATTCATTTCTTTCAAAAGATTATTTCCCCGATAATCTCACAGCTTCCCTCATTTACTTATCTCCTCAGTAAGATCCTAAAAAGAGAGTGTCTGTGATACTAGAAGTGCAAAGGTTGAAACCAAAGCTGAGGGAAGACGGAGAGGAGGGCATATCTGTTCTGGCTCACTGTATCTAATCACATTCACAACACAAAGTTATTGTAGAGGGTACAAGGCCAAATAACAGATATTTTTGGAGAGATAAATCTGGAAGAGGAAAAAAATCTCACACTTGACTGCAAACAAGGCAAGTCCACAGTTAGGCTTGGCTGGTATCTGCTGGTAGACGACCAGTGTTAAAACTAAAACTAAAATAGCTGTGCAGATTGTTGCCTGTGCAGGATAAAGGCTATCCACAGGGTACAGAGCCAGAGAGAAGACAGCAGGGAGGAGGAGGGGGAAGGGTGACAGGGCAAAGGTTTGACCTCTTGGGGTCAATAGGTGATTAGTAACATTTATCATACCTACGCTAGCTGCTAAATGAGAGACAGGCAGGTTTTCTCTGAAGAATTCAGCCGCATTTCGACGTCAAAGTCCAATGCTAAATGAAGGCCGGGACCACTACTGGCAACCAGATGCCCCGTGTTTATGACAGAGACAAATATTGGAATCCCTAAGTGGAAAAACATGCCATGCTGGCACAGAGCGGCGGCAATGAAACATTGCGTCAGCTTGACAATTTAATGAGCATGGCCTGGATCAGATCAGAAGTTTAAATACCTGCCAATGCCAATATAAAAGCTTGTATTTCATGCTTCATGAGAGAGGCTTAAAATTAAATTTCATTCGATAGGAAAACAATGGCTGGGGGATGAAGGGGTTGCGGTTGTGGTTGAGGGGGAGGCGAGCTGCGCTGCCTCAGTCCTGATGAAAGCCATGCAAGGTATCTGAACATAGGCAATCCATGGAGAGCCACAGCCCAACCACACTGACATTCACATGGAGGAAATGACAAAGAAGTGATTGAGTGTGAGAACTAGATTTGGCACGGGCTTATCAGAAAACACCCCCACCCCCAGCAGGCTGTCCCACAGTGGCTCTCTGAAGAAGCTCGGCAGCTTGGCATTGTGTCGGTGCTGTGGACAAGTGGACCAGAGTCAGAGTGGGTATTCTGGGCCAGAAGCCAACCGAGAATGAACGCACGCTGTTGTGCGGCATGGGGCACACAACACAAGGACAATTACAAGAGGACACGCTCACGCAAGAGACATCCATCAAAGTGAAGATGGACTTAATTTGACACATAAAACAAACATAGCCTTCTTTATGGCCATTTCATAACTTATGCATGGGCAGAAATTCCACACTGATGATCACAGTTACGAAACGGACAAACAAAACACGCGATCGCAGAGATTCCACACCTCCAACCTTGTTCGACACGCGGAGAAGATAAACAGTTTTCAGTGGCAAGAACAAGCCGCCGACGAAGCCAGAGCTCTTTCTCCAAGGTCACTGCATCTCAGCTACAAATACTGTAGTTGTTTGTTATTCTGCAAGCACTGGCTTTCCAAGACTAGTACTGTGTACAGAACAATATTGAATAAAGGAGTTTAAATGACCCAAACACAGGACTTTGCAATCTAAACACATTAAATGAATAATAAGATTGTCACGTTTTACATTGTAGTGCTCTAATTGCTATGCACTGTAAATACAACTGGGCGATTTGGCAGTATTGAACAGATCAATCAGTTCGCCGCCTTGAAATGATGGTTGGGGTTTAGGGATAGTGTTGCTGTTGTAACTACAGTGACGGAGAGTGTTGCGCCATACTTGGAAGTACTTGCATAGTAATATGCCCTCTACAGAAAAGTGTTTCGGCTCTCTCCATCATCTCTGTTTATGAGCTCTAGAACAAGGCAATCTTTGAGCAGAATCGAGTCCTTATCACTCTTACAGTCCTTGAGTGAGGCAAAAATGCGGCTGTTGACATAGGAGGCCAGTGTTTGCTGCAGGGACTTATGTAAGCTACTGGAAATATGTCACAAGTTAGCAGTACGGGCCACTCAAGATAAGTTTCCTTGGTACTTTTGCAATTCTATAATACTCTGAATTGTGTGTGTCCTTATTTGTATTAACAAACCACATCCTGTTGTGCTTGCGTTTTGTCCCCATACCCCACCCAGCTTTGTTTTACAAAATATCAATGAAAAAACTAATATCAATAGAAAACTAATTAGTATTAATGTGCATGCATATCGATTTAAATAGGCAATTAGTAATAACACTTTTATAGGTGCACTCGTATTGATGTAGAAGTTTTCCAACAGGACGGCCAGATGTAGCCCCATTGATTCTCTCTTTGATTTTTTCACAACAAAAACATTGCTTGTAGGTGCAGCAAGCTAGAACAGTGGACAAAACCCAGCCAAAAGGTGGCTTGGCAGAGGGCAGCAAGTTGGGGAGGCAGTGGCTTAGAAAACTAGGAGTGGCTGATGTGTACAAATGGGAGGTTCTGTGGAAATCACCCTGGAACACGGAGCAGAGCGGTGCAGAGAAGCCTCTTGGAACACAGTCAACACATTTCACACACGCAGGGCCTGGAAACAACACGCTTGGGGCTTCCACCTTCATTTAGATGAAAATGGACCTCCTCGAGAGGAAATAAAGCCATTTTTAACTCCCCCTCTCGCTACGACTCGGCCTCCCGTAATGTGCCCAGTCAATGGACTGTGGGTCTATTCAACTGCAGGCAGCCCACAGCACAGCCATAAATAATGTAGGGCAGCTCACATGAAACCCTAATCACCATTGTGCTGTCACCCAACAGAGAAGATTGCTTGTTTAATTTACTGCGCCGCATCTGTCTCAGTTCTGCCCAATTTAGTTTCGCAATTTCAATGGGCGAGTACTCCAGGTATTTATCAATATGCTTTTCTCCCAATGCCATGAATCAATAAGAATGTAATGTTCATGTATCTCAGTGTATGTGTGTGTGTGTGTGTGTGACGGGTGGTGGCGTACATGTGTGCCATGAAGAAGACAACAAGAAAGCCACAGCTTGTGAAACAACAAAGGCTGGCTGAGAAGAAGCCATCAACACTCAATAACCGGAGCTCATTATTGGCCATATACAATGTAGTTCATTACATTACTATTCCATTAGCATGCAGACATTTGCATATTCCCGTCACCTCTTTACAGAGGCTGTTGATCATAAATGGCAGCCATATGCTGCCTGGTGCGCCATATTACAGAATTATTACTGCGACACAAAAAGCCAAGAAAAATGGAAATTATGTTGACATGAAATGAAGTACAAAACCAATCAAAGGATCCACCGCCATTGGTAGTGTCTCACTGTCTCACTGACTGAATGACTATCATTTACATCCACCGGTTATGCTTTCAGCATGACAAACATCTGCCAGGCGAGACGTTTTTTTAGGTGCTTTTCTGAGACCGTTTCCTCACAAGTTATTCTCCTGCATGCAGTTCCTTCATGTATAAGATACAAACACAGTAATAATTTCTGTAGCTTTTGTAGAAGACATGAAACATTGAGACATGAGACATGAAACATGTATATTTGTACAGTGTAAACCTGCACAAAGCTACATGATACGTGCTTGGCCCATATCGTCCTTTGCTGCGGTCTCTCGGGGGTCATTTTGGCTTAACTTCCCCTCCTCCGGCTGAAAGCGCTGGAATCCCATCGTCTAACAGGCTCTGTGCTGCAGCATTTTAGCATGACAGTGATTCGGCGCGATGGCTCTTCACTGGGCCTGGCTGCGCTGTGGTGACAGCCCGTGGAGACAGAATAAGTAGCAGCGGCTCACTAGCTAAATAGACTTGGCTGGCACAAGCTAGCCGAGCAGAGCGGTGTGATAACGATGCTATGAGCTGAGCCACTTACTAGCAGCTAGCTGTTAGAGCTAGCAACAGCAGCGGCAGCCAGAGCGGTATCATCTTTGTTCAGGACCATTATCTCTCCAGCGTGGTGTTCACTTCACACTGATAAATGTGGCCCGGCAACTCGAGCTAATGTGCAGGAAGCTGCAACCACAGCAGCAGGGTAACACACCATCAACTTGCCTCGTACGCCCACACAGGAGGCACGATGGAGAGGGTTAGTTCCCTTGAAAGATGCTTTGGTTTGTGCAGTTCTCTAGACTGGATCGGTCACTGTACAGAAGCCTTGTGCAACGTTCCCTAAAGCCCGGAGGTCGTGAAAAGTTTTGGAGCCGTCAAGTGTCTTAAATGAGGAACATGAGGAGTGGTCTGATGAAGAGCAGCACACTCGAAACACAACCACAGCATCGGGAGCTATCCAGTGTGCAGATTCTATTGTTTTGTTCTACTTGTTTATTCTCAATACAGCACCTGAAGTGACTTTTTTTGTTGGATGTGTGTTTTTTTTCTATTGTCCAAGTGTCTTAAGTGACCCAAAAGTAAAACCGAGATCCAAAACTTAGGCTGTACCACTGTAAAACATAGAGTAAAACATAAAAATACAAGATTTGCTAATACTAGCCCACTACTTCTCACTCATGCATAACTGGCCATTGGCACACACTTGACATTGAATAGTATTGGCATTTTGTAGGAGCTTGGTTAGCCAGACATCTGTGCTAGTGACAGGCGCTATCAGGCTAACTGTCTGGCTTGTGGCAGCAGAGGGTTAACTTGGCGGCTCGGCTGTACAGTGCAGCTCTAAAAGGAATATTAACAGCATGTCCCTCGGTGCTGACTGAGAGAGCACCAGGAAAAAAGGAGGAGTGGAGAGAGAGAGAAAGAGAGAGAGGGAGGGAGGGAAGGCAAGGAGCAAAGGGGTGGGTGTGCGAATCCGATTTCCAATGACAATGTGCTCAAGATCACTGTTTCAGTGGAAGAACATATCATCTGTCAAAGTTAATGGCGGTGTCCCGGGGAAAATGAAGGAAAATAGAATGGAGACCATTCATTAAGGAGGTGGGGGGTGGGGGGCTGGGGAGGGGGGGGTGGGGGGCGGTCGAAGCCGCCGGTCTGCTCCGCTGTCTCCCCGGGAAAATAAATATATACACAGCCATTATTTATTTGCGCATTTCCGAGGTGGCAGTTCAGTCACGATCATGGGCTAGTTCTCATGCTACAGAGATAATATTAGCGCAGTTGCCTGGAGAGGAATCTGTGGGCTGGAGCAGAGAGCCATCGCTGGGAATGAAGAGGTCGGCCTGGCTGCCTGGTAGGGCGGCTGGCAGCCTAGCTAGCAGGCCCGGCCAGCCTGTCTCTCACTTAGAGCTGTGGATGTACTCAGTGGAAGCAATTGATACCATTGTTTTATGGAGAGGAGGGTGGAGGGGGATTAAGAGCCAACAATAGGGCTCTTTCAGTGGAAATGTCAGCCGTCAAGCTGGGGGACTGTCCGACTGGGCAGAGACGCTTTCGTAAAAGCCAAGGTACAAAATGAGTGTGGAAAATAGTATGAAACCCTGTGACAAGGAGGGCAATGAAATTCTATGACAAGGGGAAGAATATTCACACGCCAAATGGTAGAAATGCAATCTCAAACATGTGACAACTGGCTATGAGAAACTTTAGCACTTGGATACTGTGAAGCCATGCCCAGTAGTAAACACAAAACAATTCAATTCATTATTGTTTTGCCTGGTCTTAGAGATCTTAATCCCTTAATCTAAAAAGACAGTAAAAGAACTCTACAGATAAATCTGTCAATGATTTCAAGGTCTACCAAAACAATTTGTAGCTTGAGACACTTTCCAAATCAATAACCAGGATAATGGGCTATATGGGTCTTTAGCTCAGCCTCATTAGGAAAAAAGGAGACAAACGTGACCTGATTCTTCAGGCAAATTAACACAGAGAGGGACCTAAAATATCACAACTGATGATCCATTCTGGGACATTTTATCATGAGACTATACAACAGAGAGATACAAAGATCTTTTTCTCAGCGCTTTGATAACCCTGCTGGCCTTGGACCTCTTTGAAATTCACACTCTGAGCGTTCGAGGTGAATTTAAACAGTAACTTCAAGTGAGGTACCCTGCCACTTTAAGACTGGGATGAAACCGAGTTATTCTACCACTCTGACCTAATTGCTCTCTCGCTCTCCCGACGTGAACATGGGGAGCTGTGCACTCTGACACGTAAAGATTATTTAATACCATCAAAGCCATAAAAAGAGGAATAAAAGGAGGCGGTGTGAAAGAGGGGAAGAGTTAACCCTCGCGCGGCCGGTAGGCGCAGGGCTGGGTGGAGGGCGGCGGAGGGGGGAATCAGTATGCGTGAGCAGGCCCGTCTAACTGCCGTCGGCCGGCGCGAGTGGAGCTCCCATATCCCAACATCACAGGGGCTCCGCTCCCCCTCCCAAAAAATCCCACTCGGCTTCGGCTACACTCTCCTGGTATCGGCTCCCACCCTCCTTCTCTCCCGCTTTTCCCACACTCGCCCCATTCCCTAAGGCAATGGCTACGTCATTGGGCACCACAGCCAAACCACTGTAATATCCCAATTTATTTCTACTTATTCTGACAGAGTCTGGGGCTGTTTAATTTAGGTCAAGGCTGGTTTTATTAGTGTAAAGCTACACTATTTAGTTCCACCGGACTCCATTTGTAGCTTCAATATAAAGTAACTGTTTCTCTATTTAGCCAAAAATGTTATAGTGTAATTCCTAAGACATGATCTATTCTGAATGGCAACATCAGTTGGCAACATTCAATTGGAAGACTAACAACCACACATCAAAGCAAATTCTACATACCTGCCCACTTGTTTTTTTTATTACAGCGAATGAAACTCCTATTCTGCAGTGTGGTTTTCGCTCCAAGTACCGCTTCCTACTCCAGACACAGAGCTACTAGCAGTCGAAGTGTGACAGGGCGTGGGTGGGACTGGGTAGAGGTGTTTACCGTTAAGCAAGTGCTGGGTGACATCTCCAGGGTGCCCTGCCATTGTGGGGAGCATGTCTCATCTGTCAGCGCCTGATGAGTTTGTGCTGCACAGCCTCAGCCTCGTGAGTCAGCCGGGCTCGTCAACAACAGGGGAGCAGGCCGCTGTGGTGGGGCTGTGGAGACCACTACGGGCCTCCAGAAACCAAACATCTGACACACTGAGGTCTTCTTTGGTGGAAGCTAGATCTGGTGCCAAATTTAGCCATGAGCGTATCTCTAACATCTTGCGTGCAAACATTTCCTCCTCCCTTTGAATGAGCCAACACTCATTTGCTAGAGCTGCAGCTTCACCTCCTACTATTGCTGGTTAGTGTGCTATTTGTGGAAGATGCTATCTCATAACCTAGATCAAAATTATTTGCATGATTCAACAACATAGTGACCTGCTGAGTTGTAGGGGCTGACATGATCTATAGCTCCTGATAGTAATACAAGGAAAGATAACATGTACTAGCAAATTAACATGTTATGCAATATGAAAACGGGTCACTCAAAATTTCAAAACTCAATATTTTAAAAAGTCCATTCCGGTTTAATACCATCATTTCATAGTTAAGTAAAAGGAAACATAATTTAGAGGAATCTATCGAATGCATTAGTAAAACCGCTCATGGGAATTATTAGTTATACAATAGCAGGGCAGAAATCAGTGGGCAGGTGGAACAGTCCAATATCCTGCACAAAAAGGTCTCTTAATGAGAACAATCTCACCATCCTCCAGTAACTCATCGCTTTTCATCTGGCAAAGCGATTTGTTCCACAAGTGGTGAGCAAAAGAGAAAAATGTCAGCCTGTGTGAAGAAACAAAACTGAGGCAGGAGCTATTGACTCATACTTCTGTGATTTTTAAGAGCAAAGAAAAAATCCTTTCCAGTGTCATTCACTCTTGACTTTACGATCTGCAGAGGAAGGAGAGGGACATGGTGTGTGTGTGTGTGTGTGTGTGTGTGTGGGGGGGGGGTAAAGCGGTGTGCCATCGCCTCCGTTATGATGACATATTTAGTGCCATGTGAAACTGCGGCGTGTGAGGCCTCTAACTGGCATCACTCACACGAGGAGGGAACCAACTTCCCGTTGACGCTTGTCAAACTCTTACCCCGTGCAAATAAAAAGGTCTCATTTTTTTTACCGCTCACATGATACTTTTGTGTTCCAACAAACAACCCCAGTACTGTGCGGCGTTATGAATCCAGCAATCCAAATATACATTATAGTACCAGGCTCTTCCATTTTAAAAAATATATACGGCTGTAAGCCAATGACAACAATTCAAAATCCACAGGAAATTTTCATTTCTGCTCTATGGGGAGGCAGCCAGAGAACAGCATGTGACTAGAGTTGCCGACAACAATGATGTTACAATGTTTTGGAGGACATCATTCCTTCATACCTCCCTCAATCTATCTGCCTATTCTCAGCAGCAACAGTTAGCATATTAGATTTACTTACTAATGCCAATTTCATAGCACAGACTTCACCCAATCTCAGATCCTGCCCTTGAGACACAAAGGACACTAAACATTACCTTTCAGCTTTCAGTGGTGAGGTGAACAAATCCCTAACAGCGGCTCAGATATCATGAGACGGCTAGACAGCAGATTTAATAAATGCAATTTATCATGGCAAGAAAAGCAGGTTGTTGGTTTGTACACACTGATACTAGGGATGCGCCAAAACAGTTGACTAGTTGTTTGTGAGAATGTGTGTTGATGTTTTTAATTATTATTATTATTACTATTACTATTATTATTATTATTATTATTAGCATTATTGTACTTTCATTTTTTGCATGTTTTGCGTTTCAGTCGTATTGTTTCTTAGGTCTATTTGTAGGCCATTACTGTCTTTTGGACATATACAGTACTGTGCAAAAGTCTTAGGCACCAAAGAGTTATTATATAAATTGTGTCTTAGATGTTTATTCTTTTTTTTTCTGCATTAGTGTGTCAGCAGACTCTTATATAGTAGTACTCTTTATAGTACATTTTTGATATTTAGAAACTTTTCATTTAATTATTTTTGAAAGCATCTTCGCTTTACTTTTTTTCTTTTACATGTGCCTAAGACTTTTGCACAGTACTGTAAATGTTGAAAAATATTTTGGCTAGTCTTGCACTAAGCTTTTTCCATCTTTCAAAAATTATACTTAATTGTCTTTTAAACTGATATTGCCTATTCCTATGACAAAAAACAATTTTCATGAGTCAAAACGCACAGTTCATGCTCGTTATTTATGGTTAATATTAGTTAATAGTTATTTTTTGTAAGTTATTTTGCCCAATAAGCTTATGTTGAATTTTGCCATTTTGTGTACACCAACTACTGTTTAGTCAGAAAACCCACCAATTACTCAACCATGAAAAAAACTGAATTAAGCACATCTCTAATTGGTATCTCTAAGGGTTACTATATAAAAAAAAGTCTACCATATTTGAAGGTTTGGTGGTCGGTTAGTTGAGTTGCAGTTTGCTCAGGCCGTCCCAGTTATGGCCACGGCACAACATTTAACTGTGAATCACACCAAGAGGAGAGGTGACAGGGTGGGAAAATCCTCAGACACACCAAATTTCCCACTCAGCGACTAAGCCTCTAATGCATCTTGCTCTGAATGTCACAGCTTTTCGGGAGGAAAGGGCATCTTCTTCTCCCCCAGCCCCACCCCACAAAAACAGACAGTCTGCAGTACACTGGTATCATTCAGTAACTAGTATCATAAAGTATCATTCGACACACCACGCTATGCCAAATGCATGACCTAGCTCTTTTAAACTGTACAGAGCAAAGAAAGAACACATTCAGAAAGTAATAATCACAGCCTTAATGATAACGTGACAGTCAAATTAAAGTATGTTTTACAAATTGATAATAAAGGTGTTGCTGGCTAATAAACAGAAGGGAATGAGCACCCTAATGTGTGGTTTTACAAGATAACATTTTACGAGATAACATAGCAGGTTTGCGATGCTGCAGGGTATGTAACTAAAGTGTTAGAACACAGTCATGCCATTTAATTTGCTGAGATGCAGACACCTCAAATTGCCACATTATCTTGACAGGGGTTAATCAAGGGTGTTAACAAATTAGGGGAGATATCTGTCAGCATGCAGTGGGACTTCAGGTTTGATTTTTGTCATTCCTGCCATAGAAGAAGACAGGGTGTCCTGGGTCATGAAGTTTACAGTTCTAATACTAGAGCACATCAAAGGAATGTGGGGCTGTGGTTGATCCTCAGTATGGTATGCCTATTCATCCATTTACAACATACTGAGGAGAGGAAGTGGGCTCCTGATATCATCGGTAACAACAGCAAACTACACTATTCACTAGAGCAAAGTTCACCTCAGCCTTCACCAGCCCGCAGCAAAACAATTTGCCCCCAAAATTTGCAAATGCACAATGTCAAAAAAATAGGATAGATTGTTCCACATTCCATTGCCCTGACGTTGCAACAACAAAAACTAGCTCTCGCCGGGGAAGGTGCAGACACTCTGACAGACAAGATTACAGGTTTTTAACTTCAGATAACGGCACGATCCCACAGTGGCACGCTAGATGGTTAGTTGTGCTGCTTTGCTAATCGACTCAAGGAAACTGTCAGCGCTGAAATAATGTCCAAGTGTCTTTTTTAACAAGATACACCGAGGAGCAGCGGAGCATTAGCTTGCATGCTAGCTGGCTAACAGACATCATGTCCACTGAATATAATGTAGCCTGCGCTCGGATGCCTACAGTGTGTCTGTTCGATAATGCAAGCGGACGCTGTGGCTGAAGTGGCCATGATTTAGCAAGTTGATGGGAGTTTCGGACTCCAGTTTATTCAACCCATTTCTGACAATGAACGGCATCAAAACCTGTCACACTCGTGCACAACATAACCACGGCCATGCATGACGCATTTAAAATCCTTTAGGTGAAAGGGCTACAATGTTACAGGCTGCCCGGTTCCCCTTCTATCCAAAGTGTGACCTGAACGCATGCTGTCAAATGTTGACAAGCTGTCAATGACAAGTGGATCATTATACCTGGGACCTGTTGACTCCTCCTCCCGGTCCCCTCGGGCTGCTGGTGGAAGTTCAGTCGCGCAGCTGTATTTCTTTGCGGCGGTACTCTTTTCAAAGTTGTTTACCGGCTCTAAAATTTCTGAACTGTGGATACTGCGAGTGCTGAGCGAAATTAACCCCCGGGAAATCGTCGGTAAGAGGCGGCGAACGGCTCTCAGTGAGCAGACAAGTTGGGCACAGCGTTCGCAAAGGCAACCATTGCAGTCACGTTCTCTGGCTGTGAAATCCAACACCAGCTCTGACCCCGCCCCTTTCCTTTTATGGGAGCTGGTGCTCAAGTGGATGTCCTGTTAACTCCAGATGTGCTCACTGCTCTTCTCAAGTGATGTGATGCAAGAAGAAAATCCACAGTCCAGTTACATAAAAAAAATCCAAAGTAGGTTTCACCGCTAAACTTTTCCGTAATAGCTGTCTTTTCCTTGTCTGAGATGCATAAAACTCCCCTTTCTATCCTTATCTTACAGCCAAGGAAACTTCCTTATCATAACATTATCTTTATGTGTTGCATAAAGCAATTTAAGGGTACTGTCTTTCCTTTAGTATTAAAGTAGCTTTTATTGTGTCTCCAGATTGTGTGGTTATGTAATTGGAGATAATTAACTTGAGATAGAAAAGATATTTAATGCAACCAAGCACAGGTTTGTAACAGAGAGCGGAGCCAGCAAAAGCAAAATGCAGCAAAATGTAATGTATACCAAGATTTATGCAAGCTTCACAATTTATGTAATGTTGACAAAACTCAGATGAAAATACATTAACCTTTGCAATGAAAAACAGATAATATCTAAAAGTAATAACATCAAGTAATAAGATCATGCATTCGTTACACAACCATGGAAATAAATATCCAGAGATAACAACTCATAGGCTACAAATTTAGTTGTATTCAGCTATTTTTATACTGGCTTAATGGCTTCATCCCAAAACTAAATGTTTCAGCAGCACAGTTCTGTGTATGCTTGAGGCTTTACAGCAAGACCCCAGAGAAAGTCCAGTCCCCTGTCTGCTTTGACATGATATTCCTCCTCCCCTAAGTGGTAGAAAAGCCATAATTGAATTTTCCAATACATAGGATATAATGTAACTATCTCATGTGCTATTCTGGGAAAGCACTTATGTAGAAAACCTAGTTTGACATTGAGGTTATCAAGTTAGCACCTCCCACCACAGATGTTTCGCTGAATTAAGCCCACAATACCTCCAGAATCACCTACATTTGCACATCCTGTACATACATATAGGCTCATACCGACTGTAGTTCACAGCATTACACACAATAATTTCTAATCTCAATATTGGTTTTAACAACAGTAAAAGCAACGGTTGAAACAGCTTGTTCAGAAGTCCAGAAACTGAATTGTATCAATTAAAGGTAAGCTTAATTTGACAATAATACCAACAGATGAGAAGAGTTTATGACTGCCTACTCCAGCTATGCCAACACATGTTATTGATTATTACATATGGTGTATTGAGAGTCAGCTGAGTGTTAGTTTTGTGTGTATGTGCACAGGTGTAAGTGTGTGTGTGCATGTGTGTGTATGCACAGGTGTGTATCGTAAGTTCAAAAGAGTGTGTGCTTGTTTGCGTGCAGAGGGAGTTCTTGCGCTGAGGAAAGCACAGATTTTCCTGCTGTCTCTCAGGTTTGAACTCGACACTCGATAGCTTTCCGCCCCAGAAAGCAAAGTTCTGCGCGAGGTGGTGGTGGATGTGAAACCCCGTGTCCCATGCGATTGGACAAAAGGCCACAAGACAGCCGGTGACATATTTTGCCTCTCTGTTGCTTCTCTTCTTTTCCTGGGAGCATTGACACAGCTACAGAGAGAAGAGAGAGAGCGAGAGAGAGAGTCCTCCTCGTCTCCCCTGCTGCCTTTGAGGCTTTTTTATACAAAGCTGTGAGTGGCACTAAGCTGTGTCAATTGTCACACATCACCACACAAGTGAGGAATGCAGTGCTGGGGCGGTGTTACATGGGACAGAGAGGCATGCGAGCAACCGAGGACTGAGGGAGTCCGCAAATGCTAAAAGTATGTTCTGGTGGAAGTGGCTGCTGTCATAACACAATGGTTGAAGAGTGTGAGCTGTCTCATTTCACAGCCCTCTGACAGGTGGAATTGGGCCCGGCGTCCATGTGTACAGTGTATGTTCATGCATACCGGACGGGCTAGCCTTCATTCACTCAACTGCAGTGTGGGGATTTGTATTGGCAATGGCCAGCATTTTGTTTCCTCTACATATCTCTAGGTTGGCTAGCAAAGCCTCTGGGGTCCCCTTAGCCCAGCTGCATCCTCCACTTGTAGCCAGGTTTACACTTGGAAGTCACAGAAGTTGAATCTTAATGGGTCTCAAGCCTGGTATAGCTCCCTTCTATTCTGAGATACAGATGTAGACCGTATTTAAGCATGTACTGTACAGCCATAGGGACATGTCAGGCATAGTGAAAAAGCCGTGTGATGCATGTTCCAGTTAGAGCTTTACATAGCCCCCCGTATGCAAGCAAAAACTCAGAATGTCAAGCATGACACAGCGACTTGCATTAGCTTTGTGGAAGGGAACTGTGCAGTGATTTACAGAAAGAGAAAATCAAGACTTGGACATGCTTCGTAGATCCAAGTCTGCTAAGACTGCCTTCTCCGTTTTCGAGACTTGGAAGGAGCGAGAGTGACAGGACTGCCAGAAAAGCCTGACAGTGTTATGTAGGATTAAGTGCAGCATACATACAGCATATACGATGACTGTATTTGCTTTGGGTCGGTATCACGTTTTCTGCTGACTAGTGGCGTTCCGTTTCTACCAGGGTGACTAGTTAGGATAGCCAGATCTATTACTCAATTCAGACGTTGTAAACACTCTTCCTCTCGGCATGAATAATGAGACTCTTTAAGAAACACGACATTCAAAGCACCCAGAGGCTTCGCGGTGCTATCTTGATCCTGGAATTCCCTCCCTATAAAAACCATAACATAAAGTAGTTCCTGCGGATGGTTAATGTTATAGGACAGTAGTGGAGCGGTCGCCCCAAAGTGTCTCTCTCGTGTTTCAGTTTACAAGACACCTGGCGAGCCCCCTAGCAGGTGTTCGCTTCGAGTCCGCCTCCACCTCTGGCAGATCCTGTAAACGCCGGCTGCCTATTTACTGTCCAGCCTGAAACTCCAGAGCTATTTCCAGAGTGCTGTAACATTAGCCAGCCTGATCAATGCTTTCGCCCCCAGCATGGGGCCACATGCCACATGTCACAGCCTCATAGAGAGAGAAGGAGTGGGAGGCAGAGAGAGAGAGAGAGAGAGAGAGAGAGAGAGAGAGAGAGAGAGAGAGAGGCCCCTCCTCTGCATGGAGTGTCACCCACGCCCAAGAGAAACATTTCCAGTCCCCCAAATGTCAGTGGACAAATACAGTGGGGCGGCTCACGCACCGGGGCAACATGAGAGCCCCGGGGCCTGACGTCAAAAAGGCCAGCAGTCTACCAGCCTTTCTTGGGTATAGATTTGGAGAGGATCTAAGACCCGGCAGGCCCGCGTAGGGCATGGGGAGACGTGAGGGCGAGGCGGTGCCAAGGCTCTGTGGTCAATCAACATCCACAGACTCCCTGGCCATTAATTTCGCCCTCCCCTAAAAACCACTTATTTATTTGGAGCTCCGAGCAGCCAACCATTCATCACCCCGCGACTACCCTTTATTAGCTTGTCATCCGCAGCAGAGTGTAATGGCGAAACCATGGAACAGTCGCTGTAGAAAGGCACTTTGCGGCACAAGAGGGCACCTAATAAAAGAGCCTTTCGGGACGTATTACAATGAGATGTATCAGTGCGTCTGAATGCAAAAAAAAAAAAAAAAAAACTGCCAGTGGCTGAATGTGCCACCCATGTCTGTAAGTGTGTGTGTACAGGCGTGCTGAAAAGCTACATAACTTTAATGTCGGTTTACTTTATGGTGGTAGCTTGTGAGGAATAAAGAAGGAGGAAAAGAGATAGAGAGAAAGAGAAAGAGAGAGAGAGAGAGCAGATGAGATTGTATCAGCCGCATGGAAACAGTTAGCCAGCCCCCAAAGCCTCCTTTGAACTGCAAATGGCTGTTAAGAAACGCTTTCACTCAGAACACATTCGAATAACATGCCAACAACATGCAGGAGGACACAGAAACACACACTTCCACCCCGCTGCCACCACCCGCACACACAGGCACACGTCTGCAAACCCACCCACCGCCTCTACCTAATCTCACCTGCGAGAGAGAAAAACCATTATACAGTTTAATTTTCTCTTTCTCAGTTTTTCCCCTCCTGCCGAAAAAAAAGAAAAAAAAGACGATTTTTCAAACCTCTGACAGCCGAGCCTTTCGCGGGATTTAGTCCATCTGAAAACATGTGGTAAGCCTTGTGGAATGTTTCAAATGACTCCCAGATGTGGGCCGCAGACAGGTTTAACCCATTCTCCTCCCGCTCCGCAGCAGGGGAGGAGGTATAAAAGAGGCCTCGCTGGGAGAAGTTTGAGCAATATCAAAAAACTTTTATCCCTCTCTGTCGATATTTGTTACTTTCAAAGTATTAGGGCCCACTGAACTGTGGCTTAATGTAATTTGCTGTAAAGCTAAAAATGGAAGTCCTCTTATGCTGCATTACACAAGTATAAAGAATGCGAGAGCGCTGCTTTTTCCAGATGACTCAGCAATCGCGGGGACCTGACAAAGATTAGGAAAACACCTTTTTTTGTGGGGAACAATTCGTTTTCATGACGCGGTTGAATTCTCTTTGCGATGCTCGACAGCCCGTTTCCCCGGCCTCCTCCCCGCAGAGTAACCTATAACCACGCAGAACCTCTCTCGAGTATCGGCTCTGAAACAACTTCAACTGAAGGCACTCAATACCGCCTACTCATGTCTGCCAATGCCATATAAAAGAAATACAAGACTTAAGCTTACTTAAGGCTTCACTTAAACTACATCATCTTCGTTTCCATGGTATGATTAAACTCGGACTCAAAACAAGGTTGCTCGATTGGTGCCGTTTTATGGTGGACGTTGTTATTGTTGTTGTAACACTCCCAAAGATGGCGGTTTTGATGAGATGGGGAGGGAGGTAACAGAACAGCCAGACTACTAAAGGGGGTGGAGAGACTGAGCTGATTGATATCCTATGAGCAACAAACTCAAGTGACCCCATTCTCTGCTCTCTCTCTCCAACTCTGCCTCTCTCTCTCTCTCTATGTTACTCTGTCGTTCCCTCCCTCTGCCTTTCTCTCTCCCCTTCCCTTCCTCCCTCCCTCTCTCCTTCGCTCCCTCTCTCTCTCTCTCTCTCTCTCTCCCTCTCTCTCTCTCTCTCTCCCTCTCTCTCTCCCTCTCTCTCTCTCTCACACACACACACACTAGCCTAGCCAACTGTGAAGCAGTTGTCCAACACGCCCGTCAGCCTGCCAGCCAGCATGTTGGACTGAGGCCCATTATACACAATCATAACAGACAGAAAGGGTACATGCAGACAACAGAGAGAATTGAACTGAATTGAGAGGAGAGGAGAAGGTGTCAGGCAGTCACTCTGTCAGTGAGTTGGTGAGCAGGGAAAGAATAAGGGAGAGGGGCAGTCAGAGAGAGAGAGAGAGATAGAGAGCGGGAACAGTCTCGTGCTTTGAGGCTCTTAGCTGCAGGATAGCACAGGCCATATGAGGCCAGAGGAGGCTGGGAAAGATTGTTACTGCTTTGAGCTTCCACATGTGAATGCACCGCAAAACCCCCTCTCCCTTTTTGCCTCCCTCCCACAAGTCTCCCTAAGGGAAGACCAGTGTTTTAAAAGAAGCACAAACAACTGCCAGCTCCAAATTCTGCTTTTTACTTATGAAGGGGAATCAAGCGTGCTTCTGCTTCCTCGGCCATGCTGTGTTGCAAGCGGCCTGATGCTCCGGATCTCAGGTCACCCATTAAGACCGAACAGCTTTTTTGGGGCCTGGGCTCACATCCAGGAGGGATTAAGCTAAATGTGCGATGGAGTCGGATTTGTGTGCGTTTCATTTCCACCTCTTCCCATCAAATATCCGCTTTCCTGATATATTTTAGAGCAGAGGGAATATGGCAGTGCAGGACAAAGCATTCCAAACCGAGTGCTTGATATCAAATACTAAGACAACCGGCACAACGCTGGTACAGTTACAGTGGAAGCTGGTGGGGTCACTGGGTTGATTGAAGGATTACATGCTGGCAGAGATTAAATGGCAATAAATTTGTGTAATAACACTTTGTGGCCTGACATGCCATCGAACCCAAACAAACACATTAAGTGATAATGTCACGTATCCCCTTGAACATGGTGCAGACATCCTTCCCACGCAAGGTGACTGGCTGCCTCCTTCTAAATTGAGGGCACTTCCCCTAAGTGAGGTTATGTCGCACCCCCTCACCCCCATCGTGTCTTCCATTTTGGATCATCGGGGTGCCAGTCGCCAACATGTTCCCCTTCCCGGCATCTCATCAGAGCAAACCCAGAGAGTATGTCCCTTTAATTAGACCGCCCGTGAAAATAATGGTGCATTAATGACATTTCTATGGGGGCCAATGAGCTGGAACAACAGAGGAAAGACTAAATCACAAATCAATTCCAACAAATGTAATTAAGGCTTAATTAGCCTCCAGGGTGTCACTGGAATGCCATGGAGGGGATGAAGTGGAGGAAGAGAGAAAGAGAGAGGGGAAATGAAAGAGAAATAGAGAGAGGGAACAAGAGAGAGAGAGAGAGAGAGAGAGATCTTCATGGGTCATGGAAACAGGGTCTGCTCTTTTCCTAACGATCCCAAGCTACATGCTGCATGTATTCTGGATCATGTCTTGATATCATTTGAAGTATAACATTAATTAATAATCTCAATCCTTTGATTAAAGCCATAGGAAATGCTAACTACTGTATGCTGAATGTGTGGCTCTTGGCACGTGCCTGGGCGGTTTTAAAGGGGAGGGCTGATTTAAAGGCAACACTTCCAGTGTGGAGCCACATCGCCAGCGCTGGGTAGGGAAGTGCTAATTCTCTATAAAAACAGCAGCGTGTACGGTTAAGCCCAGCAACATTCTGGTGTTAAAAAGAAAAGAAGGGGGGAGAAAAAAACAACAGAGGGGGAAAAAAGAAATGCAAAACCGCAGGGAGGCTTGGAGAAAGCCCAGAGCCCCGGCCTGCCTCGCTGGATGCCAGATCACACAAACACAGACTCTCGCGCCAATAAATGAGCTTCATAAACTGCAATTAAAACCCTGGGCACTAATTTAGTGGAAATGGCAGCCTGTAAAAAGTGAGTAGTGTTAGAGAAAGGAGGAGAAGAAGGAGAGAGGGAGAAAAGGGGGCGTGTTTGGACTTCTTTGGCATCAGAGGTGATTTTCTTCTTTCTTTCTTTTCTTTTTTTTTTTTAAAGCTTTATCCCTTACATTAATCCAAAACATACCAGCTCCCATTCTTTTTCCTGGATTGTACCGCACGCACACAAAAACGCACACACTGAGTTACACACTCTAATGTAGGGGGTGGGGGGTGGGGGTATGGACTCCACACACACACACACACACACACACATGCGCACACACTGGGTAATAACATGATGTATAATAACTAATAAACAGCATCAAAACATAAAAAAAATAACACCTGCCTCAGAAAACAGAAAGTGTCATGTGGAGATACTTTGTTTCCCCTCCATCTCTTTCTATCTCTCTCTCTCCCTCTCACACACACACACACACACACACACACACACAGATGCATTCACTTCATACACACCTACACCCTCTGAAGCCTTTCCCCACAGCCATCCAGGCAGGCAGGTCTGTCATATCAGCGGTGCTGGGGGTGGAATGGACACGGCTGACAGGAGACATCTGCCCCGGCTGCCTGTCTATCAGGGCCAAGGGACTATAGAACTAGGTGTCAGCATTCTGATAAAACAGGCCACACACACACACCACACACACACACACACACAGAGTGCAGGGAAAGGCAGGGGGAGCAGCTCTGCCCTCTCTGTCCACAAGAAAGCCAGTCCATGAACACACACACCCCCCCACTCCCCCCACCACCACCCAGCAGACAACACTGTCTAAACTGCCAAGCGGCATACTTGCTATGCTTGTCATGGCAGCGTGTATGTAACGGAGAGCACAGCTGTAATTGGGGATGAGTGGTCGTGTCATGCGATGCAGTGCAACTCTGTTAGATCATGTTGTAGGGGCATTTTTTTTTCTGTCCGCGGTGCAGAATGACAGAGTGTCAGAGGCTGGGGAGCAGTGTGACGGTAGCAGGCACAACGTGTGAATTCCTAGTAAACCAGCAGCGGCTACTCCTTCGCACAGGATGGGTGGCTGCAACACTTCTTCCTGGTTAAGATTACTGCTGAGTATAGTCTGACCTTGAGCTGGCTCCTCTTCCCCTTTAAGACTGATCACAAGCTGGATTTTTAAATGTTTAAGGACCCTTCATACTCACTCTCTTCAAATGTCAATAAAATGTCTAATACCACAGTATAGACTACCAGTCAAAAGCTTGCACACACACATTTTTCTTTATTTTTACAATTTTTCACATTTTAGAATAGTAGTTAAGACATCGAAACTATGAAATAACACAAATGGAATTATGCAGTGACCAAAAAGTGTTAAACAAATCAAAACTATCTTATATTTTAGATTCTTTAAAGTAGCCACCCTTTGTCTTGATGGGAAGGCAAAGGCTTTGGAAAGAAATTCATACATAGGCATCAACTTCACTATTTATATTTATCGAAGAAACACATTTCAAGCATTTAAGCATAAGCCTTTAGTTCAAAATGGCTTTAAGAGAATGAAAAACATACAACAAACTTTTGACTGGTAGTGTATGTCATTAAAAACACAGATACAAAAGTTAAAAGCACTGCAGTGAGCATTCGTAAATGCTGTGTACTTACAGTAAGTGTAATGGTTTTCGGGTGTGTATAGTGAGTATAAAGTGACTGGAGTGTCCCATTCTCATCCCTGCACCGCGTCCCTGGGAAGGCAGCATGGACATCCTGAGCACAGAGTAAAAACATCCACTGGAACTAAGTAAGCAATGCCCTGTGCCATGTTGCCCTTTTTAATTGCTTATTGATTACTATGTCATGCTGTGACAAGAACAGGGGAAACATCAGAGGAAAACCTGAAAGGGATGAGAATTAGGGGTGTAATGCATGGCTGAGCAGCAGCCTCTGTCTCAGAGGAGTGTGAGCCTAAAGTAAACTCTGCTGGAGAGTAAATAAAACCAGGTTTCATCACACCCTGCACACGCTCACAGGAGGGGTTCCAGTTTCAAAGCTAGAGCCGCCATTTTGTCTTGTTTACAATTGACTTTTAGGCGACGCACAGACAGTAGCAAGGAATTCAAGAGAGCAAAGGCAGAAGTGCAGACTTGTCACCGGTGCTAATCTGGGCATCAAGTGAGTCTTGCTTTGTGAAAGAAAAAAACAACATGAGCCTGGTGACGGAAGTTTGAGGTTTAGGCTTTTATCACCACCCAATTCCTCTTGCTCTATCACATTAGGGTTTCCTGTGTAAGTTACCACACCGATGTGCCCCTGGTGACTTTCTGCACTAACAGACACACTGTTTAAAGCAACACGCAGAGTTTAGCTCACTTTCGGGATAAGTGAAACGTTTCTGGGAAAAATACATAGAATTATTTATAAAGGGTTGTCCTTGTTATGAGGGAAACCCAATTTGCTAATGCCATGAAAATTGATAAATTGGATAAACGGACCTTTAGGAGTAGATTTCATTAGATCAGGTAACTTCAGGCAATTAGTTCCACTGCTTGAAAAAACAACACTCTGATTGCACCCTACAATAACATTATTGATCAAGATCTATTGCAATGCTGGAGTTGTGAAGTGACCTTTGCATGTTGGGATCATCGTATTACTACATGAGCGTAGACTTCACAAGAATTTCAGTCTCTATATATGGACTCTGACTCACTGTCACTGTGACTCATAGCATACAGGCACGCAAATGTGAAATGATACCCATATACAGTATAATGATCAGTCAGGATCACATGTTATTCATCTGTGACTCTTGCTGCCTTTCCCAGTGCTACAAATACAGTTTGGCCGCACAGAGACTAAAGCAGCGAGGAGCGACCATAATCCTAAAATGTCTCCCTGCGATCCACAAGGAACCTGCTGCTGATCTGATCCAAATGAGGCGGGGAGGCAGCGCTCCCTTGATCTCTCTGCAAAAAAAAAAAGAGCAAGAAAACCACAGTGGAGAGATGGTAATTTCATGTAGAGCCACACCTCCGGCTGAAATGATGGAGTTCCGGAGAAATTTAAACACAATAGTTGGTTAGAAAAGGGTGGCAACGATGTGGGTTGTCGTCATAATTCAAATTTTGCTAGGCCAGAGCATATGGTGCTCACTTGTTTACCATCAAAGGAACAACAAGGCAGTTGCTACAGTTAGCTAACTATTGTCTTAATACCAGGTGTGGACAGTTACTTCCCTAATAGTTGGATTGTTACAATAAAAATACAATTTACTCTGTGAAGTAGCTAGTGTTGTAGCTAAACTACCAATGGAAACTTGTTCTTCCCAGGCAGAAAAACAAACCAGAAGTGCCATTTTCCAGGGTTTGTGGGAGAATTTCAAACTCAGAGCCAGTCAATATGTTGCCTTTGGCTCAGCGAAGTCTCATTATCCCACATTTTATGATGAGAATTTCAAAAGGCCTCTGTTGTTTGAGCCGGAGGTTTGGCTATGTGAGGCTGAGCTGATGGTATGAGACGATGGGTGGTGGGGCAAATAGTGGCAA
>NW_027283405.1:0-10000 GCF_046629955.1 Centroberyx affinis | reverse complement strand
TTTGATAGAAGACTCAGTCACACACACAACACACTTTGCTGAATGATAGTGATGAACGGTCCGCGGCCATCTGCCAAGCTAACATTGATCAGGACTGGCTGCCAGCACACCGCCAAATCAATCATGTCCATTGATCCAACACCATGGGAAGAATGTGTGTGTATATTGGGGAATGTGTGTTGTTGTGGGCTATAAAGAATATGATATTACGGTAAGGTTAAAATTAGAGTAAAATCGATACTGATTTACAAGGCTGTGAGGCTAGAGTGGAGCCAAAAAAGAGTGTGTTCTCCCCTTACTCAATAAAACAGCATGAGCTACACAAGGCCTACAGTGGTGAAGGCAGTGTGAAGGATACATTTCCAGCACACATAAACAGACCAAGGCTGAGCCAAGGTCCCTATGTGCTACAGGCAGGTTATTATGTTGGACATGACTCCTGGACAGTCAACTTCATTACCAGCAATAAATACAAAGAGCGTCACTTCAATGGGCTTTCTACACGCACACACAGCCATTCGCCCCGAACTCTATCTCCACATTTGACGGCAAAATGATTGTAATTTTAATTAAATAAAGCATTCATCCATGTGTTTATTATAACACAAAGCAAACAAGGCTCTGCATCCATCGGCGTTTATCTCTTTTCTGCAGCATGGTCAGAGTCTCAATAAAGAAACTCAGGTACTCTCTAGTTTAGCTCTTATCTCCTCCTTCATATAATCAACAGATCTAAGGCGATTGGATAGGTGTAAGCCATTGGCTCCTCTTCACATCTATCACCAATCCAAGTCATTTCAGATCCACTGCTTTTAAGAGGAGGGGGTTGAATGAAGGAGGTGGGGCTAAGGCATTTTTTTGGATCCCAACAACATTTTTGCAAGTGACAAATACTATGAAGGCAATGTCAGGATTAGTTTTTCTAAATTAATTGATAAGAAGTTTTACGTGTGTTCGCTGGAGATTTGCCTCCCACCCTTAAACAGATTGTAATGGATAAAGGGGTGGAAAGAGAGGGGAAGAGAGAGAGAGAGGGAGAGAGAGAGGGAGAGGGAGAGGCATGGCTCCAGGACCTGTGTGTGTTTGAGACACTCCTTCAATACTCCTTTCTATCTCTCCACGGTCTGCCCCAGCACAGCAGCGGATGTTTGACACAGATATGGCGATAAAAGGCAGGCGAATAAAGAAAAATGAATGTTACAGTGGGTGGGATGAGAGAGAGAGGGAGAGAGAGAGAGAGAGAGAGAGAGAGACAGAGAGGGAGGAAAAGACAAATGATGGCATGCTGGTGGAATGAAGCATACTCCTGCTCCTCTTATCCGTCTGGGGGAGGAGAGGAGACGAGAGCAGAGTGAGTATCACACTGGGACCAAAACATAAAAATCAGATGGAGGGAAAAGAAGGAGCGGAAAAAAAATCACCAGGCCCCCCAAAAAACGATTGAAACATGAAGAGCCTGCCTTTATGGTTCAAGAACAATGTCCCGCATTCTTTCTCCTTACCGCAAAACTGCAAGGCACTTACCCTAGTGCACACACACACACACACACACACAGAAAGGCATTTGCACATACCTCCTCCAGAACACATAAAATGTAGGCGTGCTCTCACACACGTGTTCACACACACATACATGCATATACACACACACATAGACCTTTTCTAAAAAAAAAAAAAGGCACATTAGACATGAAAGGATGTGGGGGGAGTTGGGGTGGTGGTGCTGTGTGTGTGTGTGTGTGTGTGTGTGTGTGTTTGGAGGGGGTTGGGGTACAGAGTGTGCGTCTTTTTATCAGGTGGAGGAGAGGCAGGGAGGGGGCGGTGTAAGATTTATCTGCTGCCGTCGGAAAACTTTGACCTCAGAGTTGTAAATCTGTCAAAGGAGTCTAGCCAGCTCAACAGGAAACACGAAGAGGAAGGGGGGGTGGGCAGGAGGTGGGGGTGGGGGTGGGGGTGGGGGGGGAGCCTATGGGGTACACCCATAGGCTCAACTATTTCAAGAGGCACTTTTAGGGGGGCGAGGGAGGGGTGGTGGTGAGGGGGAGCGAGAGGGGCTCCGGGCCGTGTTTACAATCCTGCAACTGATCCCTCACAGCCGGAGAATCTCCCTCCCGCTTTACCGCCTCCCCCCAAACACACATACACACACACACACACACACACCCATCAACCCCAGAAATAAAAAAAATAAAAGTCAGTCCACACACACACACACATGTATAAACTATGCAGGAAATTGTCGTTGTGAAATATGGATGTTCCTGAAGTATGCTCCAGTCTGGTTCTACTTGAAGCCTGTTTTCTGAAGTCAGACTTCACCCTCCGGATCTCAGCTGCCAAGTGACAACATTTTTACAAATCAATCCATAAACTACCCACTGAACACTAGACGGGATTTCAACGCTGCATCTATGATTTAGCTCTTACTTGATTTAGCCCAGGATCTTTTTGGCTATGTCCAGCTCAGTTTTACATATTACATATGTAAGCAATGCATAAACAGCTGTAAAAAATATTACCCCAGAAGACAGTGTAAGATGTAATCATCTACTAAACTTTCATTTATAAACCTTACGTAGCCTAATTATATCCTAGATCTCCTTTTATTATTGTCAAGCACTTTGTTACTTACCTTTTTAGAAAGGTGCTATATAAATAAAGGTTTACTTACTTATTAGTGAGCGTACAATTGTGCAGTGGGTACAACACAGGCAACAGAAAATAATCAAAAAGTAGTATCTCTTTCTCTATATATACACTACCAGTCAAAAGTTTAGACACACCTGATTGAATGTTCTATGTTTTTCATTCTCTTAAAGCCATTTTGATCTAAAGGCTTATGCTTAAATGCTTGAAAGTTGTTTCTTAGACAAATATAAATAGTGAAGTTGATCCTATGTATGAATTTCTTTCCAAAGCCTTTGCCTTTCCAACAAGGCCAAGGGCGAATCTAAAATATAAGATATATAGTTTTGATTTGTTTAACACTTTTTTGGTCACTGCATAATTCTATTTGTGTTATTTCATAGTTTTGATGTCTTAACTATTATTCTAAAATGTGGAAAATAGTAAAAAATAAAGAAAAATGTGGTGTGTCCAAACTTTTGCCTGGTGGTGTACAAAGTGAGGATCCAGTGTTGGAAATTCTTAACTGTCACCAACAAGCTCACCAGACCCAGCTGGTTAAATATGATTCTAACTGGACGAGTGTGACCGGTCAGCTCTGTGAGTCCTGGCCTGTGTGCCCGCTCTCTGCCTGTGGGGCAGGGCGATTGGACACGCTAGACGAGGACTGAAAGAGCCTCTTACTGGGCCCTGGGAAACCCCAACACCTTGGCACGGGGTGACACGCTGTCACAGGCCGGCCCTGGGAACAGCTCAATTAGCCACCTGGCCGCCGTGCCGCCCCCGTCACAAGACTCTGCTTTTTCGCCGGCGGGCAGAGGTGCAGCGGATCGAGAGGATGGGACGCTTTCTGGCAGCTGGCTGCACACACAGAAGGAAACACCTTCCTCAGCCTCGGCCATTTTGTCAGGGTTTTTTTTTTTTTTTTCAGTAAGGCTGGTCATCTCTCTGAAATCATCCATGAAACGTCTCTGTGACAGGAGCGCTGGTAGAGGGAATGAGATCATCCGGCAGCCATTGTTCACCACTGGCGGCCTGCACCGTCACATTGCATCACTGTAACCCAAATCCTTAGAGAAAACAGTGAGAGATGGTGAGCTGAGCTATTGTGTCAGTGAGTCCATTCACAAACATCAAAGCTAGCATTTCTAGGCTGAAGTGTGAATGTGTAGTAACATATCTGGATAGCATGTAAACAGGCTGTAGGTCACAGACAAAGAGACCTTACAACCATGTGAGGTGTGCTGTGTTGATCCAGAATGGGATTGACCGGCTATGTTAGACAGCAAGCTAACAATCCTGGAGCCAGTGTGTGACAGGGCATAGGGGCTCAGTCTGTGTGTGTGTGTGTGTGTGTGTGTGTGTGTGTGTGTGTGTGTGCTTATACTGTATGTGTGTGTATGAAAGAAAGAGGCCAAACAAGGGCATGGCCTAAGCCTGTGCTCCAAATACAGACAGTGAACATAAGCACAAACGCACAAACGCACACATGCATGCATGCATGCAGTGACACACACACACACACACACACACACACACACACACTTCTCACATTACTGTGGGTGTGGGCTGTTTCATGCTTTGCTCGAGTGAACAAGAGAAAGAGAGGTGTGAAGCCTCAGTCACGCAATGCTACTATGGTTGCTCAGTGCATGTCTGTGTGTGTGTGTGTGTGTGTGTGTGTGTGTGTGTGTGTGCGTGCATGTGTGTGTGTGTGTTTGTTTTTTTGGGGGTTGGAGTGGAGGAGGTGGAGGTGTTGCTGTAGCCATGGCACCAAAAGTGTGCCAAATTAAGTCACTAAGTTGCAAGTGTGGCTATTATAGTGAGTGCATCTGTGCACACAGGGGTGACAGAACAGGCTGAACGCTCAGAGAACTGCACACAGGAAGTCAAGGTTCCTGGCACCACCCATCCATGCTCAAAACAAATTAGCACCTCTGAAAATCTCGTCCAAAATCTCTCTGCAGTGCTTGTGTACTCGCAGGTCTGGAAATATCATTAGTTTACAACAACGGACCACAAAGCTGGACTGTCTCGTATTCGGCTTGTGCAGCTCTGCGGCGGCGATTCGTGTGCGTGCACCCTCACGGGCACGCTCACAGGCACGCTCACAGGCACGCTCACGGGCACATGTGTGCATGTGCTGGCATGGAGGAGGTGCAGGGGGCACCAAAGGCTATGTTTGGGGAACTTGTTGTGGTAACAGATACATGTGCGGTTTCATAGAAGGGGAAGTGAAAGCCCGGGGCCGCAGCTGTTCATGTCTAGAAGGCCTCATCTATGCTAACGATAAGGGAAAGGAAACAAGGAGCTGAAATTGCCGGTGTGTGTGTGTGTATCAGTGCTATCTGAATGTAACAATCTGCCCTGCCATCCTGTGTGTGTTTGACTCTGTGTATTATTGGCATCCATGCCAGCAAGACAGAATAGTCAAACTTCCGCTTTCAGCCCATACCCTTTCCTCTTCCTTGGTAACTGCTGGTGCGGTAAACACAATCATTTTGAAAAACTAACAAAAAAATGTGATTTGCAGTCCTATACCGTAAGTATAATATAATATTTGCTGAAGATTGCTGAAACCTAACTAGTGCCACTTCCTGATTTTGCATGCTCACACACTCACTGAGCTGCCTCAGCTAAAAAGAAGGTTATCGTTACAACATACAGTAACTGACACTTTCAAACCCTCTCCTAGCCATGCCACTTCCTACACCAGGCTGTGTGTCATCTGTCCCCGCGAAGGTCTGGGGTTTCTTAAGGTCACATGAGAGGAACCTATAGAAGGTCTTGCCACAAGCTCACACAATTTGTAGATCTGAAACAATGTGATGGGCAGCAGGGAGACAGAAGCTGGACGGTGGAAGAAGCCCAAAGGTCAGAAAAGCAGGTTTGTGGTCAGAAAATCACCTGTTTGGAATCTTCTGAAAATCTCAGCGGGGGAAGTGAATGATCAGCGCTCTCCCTGCCTTAAACTATCGTTGAGGTGCGCTTGGGCAAGACCCTGCACCCCTACTGCCCCACTGGAGCATCTCTGTGGCCAGTAGAAGACTGTGGTTGTACTGGGGCAGCCCCCAAGGGCGCCGTAAGGAGGGGGATACCATGAATGATTTAGGGGGTCCTGCAACATGCCATGATTGTAGATTGTTATTGTGTCAGTTTTAATTAATATTACTGTGTTGTACTTTTTTTTAATTTTAAATGTACTTTTGTCAGGGGACCCAACATTCCTAGCAGTGCCCCTGGCAGCACCCAGGGGTGAGAGTGTGTGTGAATGTGAAGCAAGGTAAAAAAGAAAAAAAAGGAAAAAAAAGTGTACATGCTGGATGAATAAAAAAATGTTTTGCCTTCAGTGGAGTTCTACTAGCATGCTCAGATTTTTTAGATCCGCACAGAGAACTGGAGGTGAAGGTTGTTTCTGGACTGAACCCAAACACCCCCACACTTCACCTCCACCCCCCTCCCCCTCCACACTCCCCCCCCGCCCAGCTCATAGACTCCCACTCTAAGCCCTGAGCTCCAGTATGAAATCAACATTGGGCCTGCAGGAAATGAGAGATCTCCACAGGAGATAGCGGCGGGAGGGAGGAAGAGGGGGGAGGAAGAGGAGGAGGAGACAAAGAAAATAGCGGAAAGAACCATAGCTTTGACTTTCAGCGTCCAAATGTCAACTCTCCTTGTCATTGTCTCTCCCCTCTCCTTCCTCTCTTCTTTTTCTTGTCTCTTTCCATCTCTCGATCGCTATCTCTCTCTCTCTTTGTCTCTCCACGAACATCTGCATGCTGTGTGTGCCTGCGCCTGTGTAGTGAGGTTGAAGGGCTCGCCTTATGAAAGGCTCCGGGCTTGTTGTTCTTTCCTGGCACAGTAATTCGCCGGCTAAGCCAAGAAAGTGGACAAGTGGCGAGCTATTTCGCCGGGGCCTTGTTTTTGTTGTTCCATGTTCAAAGACAACATGACCTCAGGTGACCCCCAGCTACTCGCGGCTTGACTCACGAGTCAATGCTGCGCTCTAAATGTTTCACTTGCAAACACGACGGTGTGTGATTCAACAAGAGAGGCTGGGGGCCGTGGCCTGCTTTAAAAGGCGCTGTCTCAAATGTATCGCGCAGGCGCCACGGGGGTGTTTCGACTTTCAACATTTAGTGCAGGAGCAAGTGTGTGTGTGTGTGTGCATGCATGTCTGTGTGTATTTGTGCATAGAGGTAAAATAGGCAGACAGACACGCAGGCACACACACACACACACACACTCACACACACACACACACATACACAGAGGGGTGGGGTAGCAATGAGGGGCTCAGTTAATGGCTTTTAAATTTCCACTGAGTGAGTGACTTACAACTGTGGAGGAGCACAGCTGTTCCTGATTTGGGGAACAAAGAGGGGGGAACGGCAGCGATCTGAGAGACTGGACCGGGCTGCACTCGTTGGGCTAAAATCTCCCAGGAATGACACAGATGTGTGTGTGTGTGTATGTGTGTGTGTGCGTGTGTGTGTGCTTGTGTGCATGTACATAAACACATGCTTATATGTATCTGTGAACATTCTTGTATATTTGTTCACATGCATGTTTTTGCCTGTCTCTTGTGTGTATTAGTGTGTGCATATGTGTATGTTAATGTTTGTGTGTATGTGTGTGCATATGTGTGTGTGTGTGCTTGTGCGTAGGAGGCGGGGGGGCAACAGGATATGTCTGTGTCTACAGCCATAGATTATGGCTGTGCAGCGAGCGTGAGCAGACTTACAGCTCTAGAGAGCTGAGCGATAGCGAAGGTCAACTCATTTGGGAATGAGTGGAGAGAAGGAGAGGAGGGAAGAGAGAGAGAGGAGTCTCAGATGCCTGAGATTTAATGCAGGGAGAGAGGAAGGGAGATAGAGAGAAGGGGAGAGAGGAGATTAAGGCCAGAAGCTCATCCAAGCATGTCAATAAGAGTTGAAAAATCTCACGTCAGCCAGGTGGAAAAAATCCAACTCGCTTTGATCAAAGACTTTCCATCTCAGGCAGACAACAACACGGAGCGTTTGAACGTGGCCTCACTTGAAAATTCCCCGCTTCTTGATGTCAAACTTTTTACAACGGAGTAACATCCCTTGATATACTGCTTCCAGACCCCCCCCCCCCCCCCCCCCCCCCTCACAAACACACACACACACTCCCCTCCTCCCCCTCTGAGCAGCGCTTTGTTTCCTGCCGCTGGTGAACGCAGCCCTTTTCCTCGGAGGCCCCCTTCGCTGCACCGCAGCCTTGTAAAACATAGCAGGTCAGCGTCACATGACTGAGGTCTAGGACGGCGAAGGCTGGGCCGGCCCAACAGGACCTGGGTGTCAAAGTACACAAGGGTGGGGCTGCGGAGAGGGAGAGGGAGAGGGAGAGGGAGGGAGACTGACGGGGGAGAAGTGAATGAGAGAGAAACAGTGAGATGGAATGGTAGAAATATGAAAGAAAGAGACAGAAAGAAAGAGCAAGAAAGCAAGCAAGAAATAAAGAAAGAGAGCAGGAAAGAGAGGGTGAAGTGAAACCTATTGCATGCAATAAACCAATAATTCTCTTGAAAAACTGAAACCACTAAAAAAATATTATTTCCATCCATCCATCCCTTCCCCCAGCACACCTTTCTCAGCTCGCAGTATCTCATCTATCACCTCCTCCCACAATCTTTCCATCGCTCTCTCCTCTCTCCTCCTCTCCTCTCCTCTCCTCTCCTCTCCTCTCCTCTCCTCTCCTCTCCTTTCCTCTCCTCTCCTCTCCTCTCCTCTCCTCTCTCCCTGGATCCTTTACAGTGTAACTTTTCGTGTTTTTTTCCTGCCCTGTCACCCCTAGACTGACGTAGACATGAATGAGCTTCTCTTCTCCAACCCTCCTCTCTCTCCCTCTCCCTCTCTCTCTCTCTCTCTCTCTCTCTCTCTCTCTCTCTCTCTCTCTCTCTCTCTCTCCCCTCTCTCTTTCTCTCTCACTGAGTGATAGGAGCTGACATACATATGGAACACACTCATCCTGGTAGCCTTCAGAAGAGGGGAGGGGGAAACATGCCTGCACATATGTACACACACACACACACACACACACACACACACACACACACACACACACACACACACACACACACAGTATGTAGACAAGTGCATCGATCTACATGCACATGTGCTCACACACTATCTGCACGATACACAGTAAATTTACTCTTCCACCCAGGCTGCATAATGTTATCAGTTCCTTTACCTGGCTCGGTTTGAGTGATTATGTCTCACTTGCACACACATACACACATATTTTCTTTCTCCTACTTCCCCATTTCTACCTCTCATTCTGTCACTGGCTCTCTTACTTCCTTATATTTCAGTCTCTTATCTCGTCTCATCTTGCATCTCTCTCTCTCTCTCTCTCTCTCTCTCTCTCCCTCTCTCTGTCTCTGTTTTTTGCACTAAGCACTCTCAGCGCATCCCAAGAGGTCTCTGGCTTTCTAGGAGGGCTGTCATACTAATAGATTTCACCTTCTCTCCTTTTCTCTCTCTTTATCTCTGTCTCTCTCTCTCTCTCTCTCTCTCTCTCTCTCTCTCTCTCTCTCTCTCTCTCTCTCTCTCTGTCATTCTCTCTCTTTCACCTGCTGCCCATTGCAGGAGGGGCGAGGCTGTCTGCCCACCATGGTCTAATGTAGTCTAATGTACTGAAGTAGGGTGTCCTTGAAATATCTATTGCTTTGTATTTATTTTAATGTAATTTTAATGTCATTTTGTGTTTCTCAGAATTAAGACCCCATTTCCCATAAACCCTGCTGCAAATTTCCTGTTGCAAAATGTATGTTGTCACTTATGATCTCTCCTCCTCTGTGACGTCACTCTGCATTTGTTTTGAAGACCAAAAAGAAAGATAAGAGCCGATAGCAGCCGTTGAAACCAGCAAATATACACCCCGATGAGATAAGATAAAATGAAGTTGAAACCATGCAAGTAGAATAGTCGAACAGGAATAAAGTTGTGTTTTACTTTCAAATTAAATACAGTTCCTGATAAAAACTTGAAGAAAGAAACCAACGAAACTCCTCTTAGAAGTATCAAAAAACAACATACTTTATTATCATAGACTTTACTTTATTATCATTCTATATTATCATAGAAGTATTAAAAAACACTGACATGTTTCGGCCATAGGGCCTTCTTCAGGGTGTCAATACAGTTGCTGTTTGTGCTGTAAATCAATCTCCCTTTGTGCCGTAAAGCAATACAGCAGATTTCCTGCAAAATCCGATCCTGTGGCACACTATGTAAAATAGAGTAGAGGCCGGTAGAGGCTGGCAATTTTCTTAGCAAAGGTTTTGTTATTATACTATTATCTCATATCATAATGTGGTTATGATTTATTGATGTTAAAAAGCATG
>NW_027283404.1:0-19898 GCF_046629955.1 Centroberyx affinis | reverse complement strand
TGTGATAAATAGAATGGAAATGTAGTTGTCATGCAAATAATGACAAAGAAATCTGTCCACCAGGACCTCCCAGAAATGTCATATGCGCTGATTCTTCCAAGTAGAATATATTTAATATATATATATATATATATATATATATATATATATATATATATATAAATATATTTTGGTTTTTAACTCCACATAATATGAAATGTGCCCGACAACTTGCACAATCAATTCTTGAACGGCTGGATGTGTTTTCTCTGACAAAACTACGTCTGCCGCTCATGAACTTATTTAAGACTCTTTCCGTTTTTCTTGTTTTTTTTTTTTTTTCTGACGTTCTCCATTCATTAAAGAGTAATAACTAAACCCCAAACTCAAACCGCCTGTAGAGTACAACAGGTGGTGACATCACCTGGCACCAAAGATCAGCCAATAGCAGATGGCCAGTTCAGTAGCGTACTTTTCACCAGTAGATGTTAGATTAGATTAGAAACGCACCTAATTCACATTTTCTATTTGCATTTTTTCTATTTGCATTTTCATATTTGCATTCACATATATATATAGGCTATTTTATATTATATTATATTGACATTTCAGAAGTTCACTTAACATTTGCTTTGACAGTTGGATGGAGAAATAGAGCAGCTAGAGAGGGCAAACTACAATATATACACGGAGACCCTGGGAATGAACAAGAGTGTATCACATGAAAACATCCCTGTGCAGTGGAAACATGCAGCGTGTGCCAAACCCCAAACCCCTGGTAGCTAACCACGCCTGCAGGAATTACTGCACACACTCCCGGCCGTCATGTCGTCAGGAACCTGGTCTAACAGGCCCGGTCTGGAGCACCACACCACACCGGCCTCGTGCTGAAAGCTTCAATCTAACTTATGACGCCCGTAGCATGCAATTGTGGTTCGGCGTCTTTACTTTCTCTCATTGGTTTGATGGTTTGCTTTCCTTCCTCTCTCTTTTTCGCTATCTTTACTTCGAGCTCCTCATCTTGGCCTGATTTTCCTCACTTGTCCCGTCTCTCTCTATTAGTTATTGTCTTGTCTTATTTTCTTTTCCTCTCCCTCGTTCTCTCTTCACTTCATCTCTTTTTATTTCCCTTCTCCACCACTCTTCTCTCTCCGCACTCCATCTTTCTTTTCTCTTCCCTTCTCTCTCTCTCTCTCTCGCTCTCTCTCCCCCTCTGTGTGTGTATGTTTGACCTATTCTCCGGAAAAAGAGAGCCTATTTTGGCCAAAATCAACTCACCCAGAAGTCACTTTACAATCCGTACTCTTATGAGCCCTGTAAATGTAAGCTGAAAAATGATGTGTGCGGTGCGGTTCTCCTCTTAGGTTTCCCCTAGTACAGCGGCCAAATTGTTTTCGCTAGGCGGTTCGAGGAGCATTATCCATCATTTTGAATGAGCTCTGTAATTGGGATTATAGGAGCAAAAGTGCAAAAATTGACTTTGAGACTGATAGCATTACAAGTGGGCCTTTCAGGTCAAATAAGAAGGAGAGTGTGTGCAGTATGCTAGTGTTTGGTTAACACCGCGTGGCTGCTGTGTGTGTGTGTAGTGTATGTTTGCGTGTGCATGTATTAATGCATGTGTGTACAGCATGTGCACGTATATATGTGTCTGTGTATGTATGAGTGCGTGCGTGTGTGTGTGTGTTTGCATGTGTGTTTTTGCATTGTGCATGGATATACATAACCTATGGGTTTTTGTGCATTTGCACTATGAGTGTGTGCATGTGTATGTACATATATAGAAGTGTGTGTATTTGTATTTATGTCTTTGTAGCATGCGTTTGCCTCTGTGTGTGTATTTTGTTGTCTGTATGTCTGTGTAGTTCATGAGTGCATTTGAACCGTGCGTGTGTTTGCCTCTGAGTGTGAGTGTGTGTGTGTTTGCCTCTGAGTGTGAGTGTGTGTGTGTTTGCCTCTGAGTGTGTGTGTGTGTGTGTGTGTTTGCCAGTGTGTGTGTGTTTCATGGTGAGTGCTCTGCAATGGTGTGTGTACAGAGCAGGCAGGCAGACA
This sequence comes from Centroberyx affinis, assembly GCF_046629955.1. NCBI lineage: Eukaryota > Metazoa > Chordata > Actinopteri > Beryciformes > Berycidae > Centroberyx > Centroberyx affinis. The sequence goes on along the minus strand of NW_027283404.1, from coordinate 17,867 downwards.
AACATCAGCCCAGCGGGTCCTATTTTATTCATGGTGGGTAATCCCTGCTCTGGTCTTCCTTAATCTGCTGCCATGGAGCGTTCCCCAGAGTTCAGCTCCACTCCACCTCCTCTTCCCCTCCTCTTCCCCTCTCACCCTCTCTTCTCTCTCTCTTTCACTTCATCGCCAAGGCGGCGTTCACACTGCAGCTGAAAGCGTCTCCCAGTTCTGACGTTTTTCCCCTCAAATGTGACACAGATCTGATGTTTTCTAATCCGTGTGAACATGAAAAAAGCTGCAGGAAGTTGCATATTTTCAAAACTGATCTGGAGCACATGGATATGTTGTACAAAATCGGTTCCTGAAGCATGTGAGCAACATGCGACTTTTATTTGAACACTCAAATTAGAATTTGTCAGCGTGGCCATGACAATAAGTACATCTTATGTCATTCACCTGAGACAACTGTCATCATTTTGGCAGCTTGGCTGAGCCAGCGGTAGCATGAAGGACAACAAGACACAACAATGGACAGAGAGACAAATAGCTGACTTGATATTTGGGACGACGCCTCAATTCAGTTAAAAATGGAACACATACCAACAAAAGACGTCGCATCCTTTGTTTTTGTTACACTGCACACACACACACACACACACACACACACACACACACACACACACGTCTTATAAACACTGCTGTCAGTTCATACTGGTATCTGATATGGGTTAAATCCTGGAATAGATACAACAGTCATCCAAAAATACCAGATATGAGCACCAATTTGGAACTGAGCATGAAGTCCTGCAGTGTGAATGTAGCCTCTCTCTCTCTCTCTCTCTCTCAGTCTCCAGTCCCCCCCCCCCTCTCTGGGGACCTCGGTGGCCCCTCTCAGCTGGTACAGAGCCCCATATGCTCCAACTCCTGTTGTTATTGTTGTTGTTTGGCTCCCCGGCTCATTTGACGTGTGGACCCATGACAGTGTCCAGGACCACGTCCAAGTCCTGCCTGGTGCCCCTTACTGTGTGTGTGTGTGTGTGTGTGTGTGTGTGTGTGTGTCTGTCTATTAGGGATCCTGTTTACCAGTGTGATATGATGTGGTGTCTACTGTATGTTGTTGTTTTTGTGTCTGCATATGTTTCTATTTGTGTGCGTGTGTGTAAGAGTGTGTGTGTGTGTGTGTGTGTGTGTGTGTGAGAGAGAGAGAGAGAGAGAGAATCTGTGTGTGTGTGTGGTGTGTTGGAACGTTTGTGTGTGTGTGTTGGAACATGTGTGTGTGTGTGTGTGTGTATAAGAAGTGCCCCCCCCCCCACTCCCAACAGTAATCACACAGCCTGATATGGATGGGTAGCCACCCACACTGCTAATCCAATACACCACACACACACACACACACACATGCATGTACATAAATGATAGAACTCAACACTAATCCATTATCAAACAATTGTCTATCCGTATTTTCCTCCGTTTTCCCTCATGTACCCAAGAGTGTTTTTACATTCACATTAATATTCTGACACTCATGCATTCAGTTTATGATTTGGCACATATAAAAAACATTGTATGCCACTTACAATAGCCTTTATAAACCGAGTATGAGAAACCCGAATATGATATACACAGTGGGATATTAGTCAGGATACTGAAGCATGCTCCACCTTTTCGGTCTGTATGAGTTCAGTTTCCACGGTAATATTCTGGATATTTTGCTTACTTTGTATACGGGGATATTTGTGAACACAATATGAAGATGCATGAAAAAGCGTCACCAAAACATGACCTTATGAATATTTTGAGCTCCTATGTGAAGTGTCGCACTGAACTGTATCACATGTGACTTTTGGCCATCTGTCCACCCAAGCACACCGCCCACATCGCCTCGCCACATTCTGACGAGCTACACGGACACATTATCTCCACTTAGCCCTTCGCCACTTGGCAACTGCTAGAACCATAACAACCAGTCTTTATGAAAACCCACTTTAAGCCACAGCTCTTATTGCCTTTGGAACATGAAGCGGCTCACTCAGGGCTTTCCAGACCTTCCTCCCCTTCTGGTTGCGCCGAGCTTCGCCCTTTCCAAGACCTCCTCCTCCTCCAAAAGACTTTGGTTTTCATCGCTGTAGAAATGTATTCAGGGAGACATTTATCAGCGAGCCGCCCGCCACCGGAGACCGCGCTGGCGGCCATTTTACAGGCCCGGTCAGGGAAAACAGGAAAGGGGGACTTCACTGTAAGAGAATGACATTTACATGTATATTTACATTTATTCACAGCTGTTGCCGAATGGAACCAACCCCAAGTGACTGAGGGGGAAGACGAGAAAGGTCACAGTCAGATGCATTCTTTAAAGTTTTGGCTTTATTAGTGTAGCTTTAGCGTTAGCATCAGCTACTATACAGTATAAGCATGCATGTTTTAGCTAATGGTTTTATCAGTGGCTTTGCAAGAGGCAAAATGCTTATCTGACCCTGACACCTGGGATCCTTCAGTCTTTCTCTGGGTCTATTACAGATAGTTTATCTACAAATGTATTCCTTTGCATAGCTATGGAAAGAGATTAGTACCAGCAGAGATTGTATTTGAATTGCATGAATTTGAATTGTCACACTCAGTGAGAAATTTAACTGAATTTGTAAAGCACAATGGAATGCAATGGCTTGAAATTGACTGTGATTATTATTGAATGTAACATTTAACTATAATGTAAAATTAAATTTTCTCAATTCAAATGCAGTTTTCTCAATTCAGATTGAACATCCTGGCAGGTTTAGGAAAAGCAAACAAGCAAACATTTAACCCAACAGTGCTGGACAGCGTAAGGTACTATTCCTTTTCACTAGCCACTGTGGCAAAGTCCAGACATACTGTACACTCTCTGATATGGTTTCCGGTCATTTGCCGTAATGATTTTTGACAATTTCCCAACTGAAAAGTAGTGAGAGTCCAGAATGAGATGAGGGCAAAATTTCTAAAACTAGCAAGTGAAAACTGCCAAGAGCAGCACCTCTGTAGGGTTTCAGTGCCTCAGTGCTCTAGGACAGTGATTCTCAACCTTTTTCATATCAAGGACCCCTAATCTAGTCCACATTAGAGCCACGGATCCCCATTTGACGAGATTTTGTCTCTCAGACCAAAATCTAAGAATATTTTTATTGGAATTCCACTTCTATCTGTATTGTAGCTCGAGAGATAACAGTGAAACTATGATCAAAATAGTCATTCTTCTACATTCTCTAATTGTGTTAACGTCTTGTAAATGAACAACAACAATTCATCAATTTTCTGGGGACCCCCTGGAACCACCTCAAGGACCCCTGGTGGTCCCCACATTGATAACCACTGCTCTAGGACACGCTGACAGGGAAGAACACACAGGATTGAACCTGTGAGCGTCCGGTTACAGGACGGTCTCTCTATCTCTGGTCACCAGCCACACTGCTCTCCATAGTTCTATATCCTAGTGTTTAGTTCATCTTTTACATGCTGCTAAATATTGGATATGATATAACTTAATTTTCAAAACAATATAAAAAATTGGGGAAAGAATCAATGCCTGAAGTTTACCATCCATTTTAGGATCTATCTCTATATCTGTTATTTTGTCAACCTACTTACCTACTGTCATTTAAATATATTAATTTGTTCTACTTTTGTGCAATATTCTTGTCACTTTTTTCTCATTTTGCAACTTCTCTCATCATATCCAGTGACATCTTTGTGAAATGTAGATGGAAAAGACCGAAGACGCTCAAAAAGACGAAAGTGACAGTTCATCGTCTTTTCTCAATATGTTGGGATCAAGATGACTGTCGAGCAAAATGAATGCAAAAAGCCTGCTGTGTTTAAGTGTGAGATGTGATGCTCATTTCCCTCATTTAATGTGTTAGATTACATAATTACTTTTTTTCCTACAAAGAACTGCAGCTGTGATAATTCCCCGTTAATTACATTAGCTAACACATTTTTTTAAATTTAAATAATTCTCCCAAATAACATATCTTATCTCCAGAGATGCAGATGGCAATGATTCAATTATGGAGTGGAGGGGAGGAGGAAAAAAAAAAAAAAACAGTGTTAGATAATGCAGTTGGCTAGCTCCTGCTTCTCCAGCTTTAAAATCCGAAACCTCTACACCTGTAGTTTACTCTTTTTTCTATTTTATTTTAATTTATTTTCCAGCCCTCATCAAACACAAGCCATTGTCTCACGGGAAGTCACTGGAGGGAGAAGATACAGTTTTATTAGCTCTAATCCCGGGCTTTTAATGTCGATACTCCCACCCACCGTCTCTCCAACAACAGACACTGTCAATATCTATGCAGAAAACCTTGTGGCAGAATGATAAATGGCACCTTCCTATTCACACACACACACACACACACACACACACACACACAGATATACATGCACATACATACACACAGAGACAAGCTCGCTCAGACACTTGCACATACACACACACATGCATATTAAACACACCTCCACCAGGTTCCCATCAAAATTCTGTTTGGCCAAGTTCAGACTCTGGCCTTGGACCCCCCTCTCCCCTCCCCTCCCCTCCCCACCCCCACCCCGGCCTTCATGTCCCTCTCAGGAGCCAAAATGGCGTCCATAAATCAAGGAGCTAGATGTAATCTGCAGTGTCCAGAATGCGAGGGGCGAGGCTGCGGAGCATAATGCGACTGGTTCTCCATTGTCATTCAGACGCAGGCAGCAGCAGAGAGAACCTTGCCTGCACCTGATAAGGGTCCGCTCAGAGTGAGCCATAAATCACACACACTGCCAACGGTTACTCCACTCATTTCACACACAGAAAGAGAGAGAGAGAGAGATAGAGAGAGAAGGGGGGAAGTGAGTACAAAGAGTATGGAGAAGGTGGTTTAGAATAGGAGTGGTAGAAGACGAAGATGAAAAGATGAGCGTAAAGAAAAGAGATAGAGGTTGAAGATAGAAAAACGGCGGGAATGAAGATGGAAGGGTTTAAAGAGGCAGAGGAGAAGAGAACACAGGGAATGAAAGGGATGACCGAGGAGAAAGAAAGGAAGGAATATGGATAGAGAGAGAGAGAGAGGGAGAGAGAGCGAGGGAGAGAGGGGATGATAGATCTGCAATTTACTCCCCTATCTCATCTGGCAAGAAGTTTCTCCACACAAAGGCCTGACCTTCAGGAAATAAACACCTGCTCTCCCAGAGCTCTGCTGCTGTCTGGGCTGCATGTCAATTCCAGAGCGCAGAGCAGCGTCTCAGGACACGACTGAAAGGAATACAATCAGTTTTTTTGGAAAATAAACTTTCTTGATCCAAAACATAAATCCATGAAAAACACGGGAATGCCATGTTACAGTTCTTGCGAATTGGTGTTTGTAGGCTATTGTCATTCAGGGTTAGAACATATATTGGTTTGCCGATATATTGGGCTGATATTGGCCTTTTATTAAATATCAGATATTGGCCAGTCAGTGTCGTCCACCTGCGATATGATGGAGGTTCTTCCCTGACCATAGCTATATAAAAAGTCTGTTAAACCTGCAATGAAATTAGAATTTTCTTTGCACATTTTATTTATTTATTTATTTGCTCAAGCTAATTGTTTACTTAATTGTTAAATGTTTTTGTAAATTGACTTAATTTACTTTGCTTAAGGTTAAAGTAGAGTTACCCCTATCATTGAATCGCCTTCAGGAGCTGTTAACCCACCTAAAATAATTTTGTTAGTTTGGGTTTCAGTGGAGAGTTTTAGTGTCCCATGATGAATAAAGGCTTTTCCACCACGACAAGAACAGAATTGTGGGAGAAACACTGAATCCTTGTAATGTTTGGCATGAAAATGGTAAAAATAAAATAAAGCTGCCAGCAACTTCAATCTAAAAATATCAATATTGGTTTCGGCCTTATAAAACCTGTATCGGTTGAACCCTATTTTTTATTTGTTTTGTTCCCTGTGTCTTTTTAATTGCACTGATCAGTCGTTGTATTCTGTACAATGATAATAAAGGCTTTCTATATCATCCAATCAGCTAACAGAATTCTGCTATTCTGTATGTTAATTACTTACTAAATCAAAGATTTGATGATTGATCAGCAGCCTCTAATTTACTATGTTCCTTGTGTTTACTTTGAAATCAAAACCTTGTGCTAAAGTGAGCAATCTGATTATGAACAGGTTCCTCAAGGCCGCATCAGCAAGCTCAAAATCCACCTTCCGCAAACAATCGTAAAAATCCAGCCTTCCCGACTGAAATCCTGGAATCAAGTCAAGGATTCCTGGAAAGATCGTGCAAACCGAGAGCAATCTGTCCTCCAGCTCTTCCATCTCCACCAGAGATTTAGGTCTTTGTGTCTCCTCCTCTAATCACTCTGCCCCCGTCGCTCCAGCTCGAGTGGCAGCTCTCACTCTCACCATCGGCTCTATTCAATCATCCCCTTATTCCTTATTCATATGCTAAACCCCTATAGCGCAGCCCCTTTGGCCGGGCGCACTGTGAGATAGATGTTAACATGTGTAATCCCCCATTAACGCGTACGAGACAACGTATCCTCCGCGGACGCCCACTCTCCCCCTGGGATTAGCCCTCTGAGAGTGGAGGGGCTGATGGGTAATGGTTCAGAGAAGCTCCTCTCGGTTTCAAAAGGCAAACCCCCCCCCCCACCTCATCCCAACCCCCCCCTCCCCCCTCTTTCTCTCTCTCTCTCTCTTGGAGTTTCAGAGAGGGTAAGTGTGTTTGCCTGCAGGATTTAACTGATTGTGAATAGTGATGGTATTTATAAGACATTCATTCACTTCCATCCAAAGCCCCCATAGGAGCGGTTTTATTTTGAATTGTAACGACAAAAACAACAAAATAAATGCTTCCAAGTTGAAAACAGTATTTTACACAGCGGTTTACATAGCTCTGGTAAAGCTGGTGGATGTGACACTTTTCTGTTTTGTATTTGTATTTTCATCCATTCAGAGTTTACTGCACGCTTAAAAATCGCTATGTTAAAGGTGCAGGATTTTACTGCCCCATAGCACAAAATGTCCATAATATGTCTGCCAGGGTTTGATAGTGTTGTTGTTGTCAATAGCAGTGATTCAACGACTTCCTGGCTTTCAAAAGTCACAGTCAGCCTGTATTCTGTTTTGGAAACAACGTTTTTACATTTTGTTCCCAAACCAAGAAAACAAGTGACAAAGCAGCACTATTTTGCACGGTGATATATCACCTCTTCACTAGACATTTCTGTTGGATCTCTGCTCTAATTAGTTAGCTTACTTGTTCTGTTGTGAAGATCTGACTTTTATATTTTTGTCCATTACAGAAAAAAAACAGCATGGACTCTGATTATGGACTCTGCAAACTGCAATTTTGGGGGGGATTTTCTATTTTTTCTGTTTCTTTTTCCAGTGTCCTTTCTGTTCTCTGTTGATTTTTTGCTTTGAGTAAAAAAATACAGACAGTGTCTTTATGGCTCATCTGCCAAGGGTTGGTAAACCAAAGAAATTCACCTGCCAAAATTATTTTTTGCCAGTCCAAAGATTACATTTTTTTTTCATTTTTCATAGAAATGTCACCCTACCCATTTTAAATTATATTTCACGCACTATATGTTAATTTAAAACTTGCTCACTTACTTAACACAATGGATTAAGTGTGTAATTCATCATGAAATGCAACAGAATTCAAATTATGAGAGCATTTTGTAGAGCAACCCCCAACACACACACACACACACACACTGTTTAAGTTAGAATATTTCACATTTTAATATTAATCCTCCTCTAATGTTTGCGGCATAACAGGCAGCCAATCAGAGCCATTGTTTTGCTTTGATTTGATTGGCCCACAGTCAGAGAGTGTACGGTGGTCAGCAGGGACAAATTTGAGAACAGGCAAAGACCAACGACTGTATATGATCAAGGCATTCAAATCTTATTCTCTTTATTGTTTTTTCCGCCAAAGACCAAGTTTACCGGTGTTGTGCCAAACTTTGTATCCCATAAAAAATGTTTCTCCTTGCAGTGGGTCTTTGTTTTGTCCTCAGTGCATGTTGTTGTTTTGCCACTGAACAAGGAAATTATCATGAGTGAAATGCACTTAATTACAAGTGAGGTAATGCATTATGTGACAACTCCCTTTAGAATCAATGGGCTCTTGTTGGCTTGAGATGAACACAAACAAGCCTGAACTCCTCAAGCATGACTCACGTTTATTACAAGGCAACGAGTTAGGTTAAATTCAGTCGTCTGTTTTCATTCTTTGTAATCCAGTGAAATGTTTTTAAAATGCTGTTTCACCGTTTGGAAAGCCAGAGATAGGAAAACAAAATGACTTTGTTATTTTCTTCCTTGGCGAGGCGGAGACACACATGGGAAGCACATTTTTTCGGGAGAAACTAATTTTGGCACAACATCGTGTTTTTGTGGACACCAGGAAGATGAGCTGTTACCTTAGCGATAGCTAATGGGAATCCTAATAAACTAAACTAAACTAAACCGGCATTTGCTGCAGGCGGGTGTTAATTTCCGACCCTGAATCCAGTTTTGTCAGTGTGTGTGTGTGTGTGTGTGTGTGTGTGATCCTAAGCGTGCAAAAGCTTAGAGCAAATTCGTGAGAATACTGATAGATTGCATATTGTGTATTGCACTGCCTAACAACAAAACCAACAGCAACAACAACAGAAAACTTACATCACCTGCCCTGTAGCTGCGTCAGGCAATCAAACATTAATCACACCTTCAACAAACAGCGATGCGACTACTTTGCAAAGCCTGCATGGCGGGGTCATCGGCAACACAATATTCCTACTGCGGAGGGGATGCCGTTACATGGCATCAACAATGTAGTGGTGTCCAACAAACGTGTTAATTGCAGTCGCCCTTTCAAACCGAGCCAAGTTCTTCACACATGAAAGAGCGCACATCATCTACATTGAGAACTCGGCTCTTACATCATGTCTGTGGAGAGAGGCGCTGTTTTTGGGCCCGGCCCGTCTGCGCGCTAGACCTGCAAGCACGCCTCATTGGGTTTCACGTTATGTACCCTAATCCGCCCGGAGACTTATCAAAGGAAACATAAGACGGAAGACCTTGAAAAGTTTTGCGACATTGTAGTGCGCTGCCCCTCCTGGAGCGGATTCAAAGCACCTCGGTCTGAGAGACGAGGTGCTGATTTTGTGGCTGTTGTGTGTCGTTTTTTGGAGCTGCGGGGGGGCGGGGTGGGGGGGTGCCGAGGCGGTCTGGGAAGTTTCTCTGGCTGAAGGAAATTTTTACAATGTTTGTGGGGACGCTGGGAATTCCTTTGATGGTTTTGAGTGTCTTGTCGTACTACAATGACACTTCATAATAACTGGAAAGACACTCTGGGTGAATGTGGAGCCGAATCAAAAATGTTTGTATGTACATTGTAAATGGCTTTGTTGGAACTGATTTACTAGTTGGGCTGACACCTTATAAAAAGTGAACAACAACCAAGATTATGGTTATTTTACATAGGATGTTTTTCTTTAGATTACTTTTTTTTGACTGAAAACAGTTTTTGACTATTTCCACCGCTATTTCGTTGACAGTTTAGTTTGGCATACTTTTGGTTTGGTTTGGTTTAGTTTAGATATCAGAAGTATCCCTTAAAATCCCATAATGACAACAATAAAAGGATTAAAAATAAGAAATGTGCACGGAGAAGTGCATGAAACCCCAGAGGTTTTGTGGTGGAACCTCCCCTAAACGGTTCCAAACCCATCCAAAATGACATCAACAAAAATATGAAAGTCTGAGGGGTGTTGCTCCGTCAAACTGCCAAATTCCTTCCCTCCCTCCCGTACTCTCTCTGGAAATGTGAAATTAGCTGAAACATGAGGACAATTACAAGAAGGCCCAGCATAAAGACTGGGGGACTGGGAAAATAAACTGATCACAGACCCCTGAACAAATCTGGTTTACTTTACAAAGCCTCCTCTGAACTGCTGCCAGCGTTTTCCCCCCGTCTAGATAATTCCTCCCTGAGCAGTTTCGTGTTTACACCTTGAAACTCACTGGATGATCAAGGGGGAAGAGATCCTCCCCCGTCCGACGCGTTCCCTTCCTTTGTTCTGCCAGCGGACGCTCGGCTGAGCATCACACCTCAAAAGTAACATTAGAAATATCTAATTGGGTGAAAATATGCAGGTCATCCGTTTGAAGCTTTTTTTCTTCCCTTGTGGTCTTTTACTCTCCCTCCCATTTACAGTAAATCTGTGGGGAAAAAAAAAAAAAATCCAGTAAGCAACCTTCTTCTTTGGTGTCTCTCATTTGAGACGGGTGTCCAGGTTTTTCTTCTTCTTCTTCTTCTTTTTTTTTTTTTACAGCACAGACCGTTGAGGCGTTTTACAGCTTTTCTCATTACTGCATTTTCCAAACAGTGTGTGAGGGGCGGTGGTGCATGGTTGAATTATTCAGGGGGGCTGGGGATAACGGTGCAGGGCTGCTGTGTTATACTGCGGTGCGGTAAGGGGTCCTGTGAGGGACATCACAAGACCGCCAAGTCAGAATGTAAACCTGCTTCTATAACACTGAGAGAGAAAAAAAAATACAGAGCTCCAGATGAAAGGTTTATTTAGAAAAACAGAAGCTAGAGCAAGTTAACCTGACACCGTTTATTCCATTTAGTCTAATCGTCAGTGTAAAGGCCCATTCTGTGATTGCAATATGGCGCCCCCTGTTGACACACTGTCATCCCGCTACTGACTTTGTTTACATAGTGATTTCATGGATTGAAGATATTGTGGCTAGCTGAGTTTTTGGATGCAAGAGCTGACAGATAAATATGAGTTTTGCATGTATTTGTAACTAAAAAGTTCATATTAGGATTCAACCAATAGGGATTTTTGAAGGCCAATACGATAACACATGATACAAATATTTTTGTATTGAAGCTGCCAATAGGTGATATTTTGTGCCAATATTCAATATCTTTAAAGCTGACAGTTTTCATGCCAAAAACAAAACCAAAAAAAAAAGAAAAAAATTACAAGGACTCTCTTTTCCCTCACAGATTTTTATTTCGGCCTCTGAAACAGCATTTGCATCATCCTGGGACACTAAAACGCTCCATTAAAAGCCATACTGATGAAATTCAAGGTTTAAGTCGGGGTGAGGCAGGTTTCAGTCCAGGTTTTACAAACTGACACCTCTGAAGCTGGTTGAGAAAAATCATATCCTCACCTCCATCGTATTGGCGGGGGATGACACTGATTGACCAACATCCGATTTTTATCAAAAGGCCGTTATCGGCCTGATACTTCGGCCTAACCCTATCTTTTATATGTAGTATAGCTTTTGTAATGCTTGGAAACGCAAGAGTTATGATGGGTTAAGAAAGTACCAAAAAGTGTATTTTCTATCTAAAATCCCAACTCTAAGAAAATCTGTATGTATGCCCCAAATTTATATGATCAAAATCATTTGTATTTTCCTCACATTCCTCCTGTAATCTATAGTTAATGAGGGCAATGCAATATTTTGTGTTTCCAATGGCCATCCTCCTTCACTCCCTTACAAATCTGCCCCTGGTTTAAGCATAACATATCACCTAAAACAGACAAAGCTGTTCCTAAATCATGTTATTGGCAAATCCTTGGGCTAGAAATTGTCATTCATCCTTATTATCTTCTTTGCTACACTGCAAGCAAACTTCTGCCAGGTCAAAATGTTATTTTTGGCTTATTCCACAAACCTGTAATGGAACATGAATGGAGGGCGCCTGCGGACGCTCTGTGCTGTGAGGTGTGTGAGCCGGGGCGGCGGCATATGGCTCCAGTGCATGGTAGCCGTGCACAAAAACCTACAGTGTATGCCATATGTGAGTGTATTTTGTATGCTCAGTGTATACGGCCTCAGAGCCTAATGGGTACGGCTATTATACAGTGCTGCTGTGATCTTCTGGTATCACAGAAGACTTGGTTTCACTCCAGCGTGATTCAATCAGCTGCAGTGTGTCTGCCCTCCCTGGAAAGACAAATTATACCATTACCACTGTGAACCCAAACAGCGCCTGTGCTTTTGGAGGACGGTAAAGCTACACTGCGTTTTAAAAGGAAACCGTGCTGATTGGCCCCTTGTTGTTTGGGATAATATTGTTAAGTCATTCATCATCGCAAAGTGGGACATGGCAGACGAAGAAAGTTATGAATAGGCAGCTTTTTTTTTTGCTTCACAGCGCCAGATATCTTAAATTCCACTTCCACTTCCACTGAGGTTTTATTCTAAAATGAGATAAAATTCAACACCTACTCCGACAAAATGATTGCCGTCATAAAAAAATCAAACCCACTATTCAATATTACTGCAGGTATTGACTATCTTAATCCTCCTTTGCTTTCAACATAGTAACATTTTAGAGCTTATTGTACAATCACCTTCTGAAATATTGGGCCGTCAAGTTCAGGTCACATTTTATTTCGAAACGTGTGTGTGTGGCATTTTGGAATGAATCACCTATTCTTCTTAACAGCGCGGTAGCGTTGAAAATCATTCATAAATACTGAACCCGATTTTTTCGAATCACTTTACATTAAAGCCGTATTGCAACATAACTTTTTACTTCCCCTCAGCGGTTATGGAAATCTCCCCTGACAAGGCGAGGTCTATTTTTTTTCACACCCGACTCATTTCATTTTGATGCTAGCGTGTGATGGTGGCCCAGCATGACGGCGCTCACATTTCCAATAAGGTTGGCACAACGTGGCTCTGGACTATTAATATCCCACAATGCCATAGCCGCAGTGGTGGCATCTGTCTTCTTGGGCATCACCCCCCCTCCAACCACCCCCACCCCCCTCCCCCCACCGCCGCCTGTCCCATCCTCCTCACCTCGTCTCCTCCCCCACTCCTCTCTCCTCCTGTCCGTCTTGCTCAGATGGGCTCTGCAGTCTTGCAGTACGACACACAGCTTGGTGGAAGGCAGTTGAACTGTTGCCAGCAGCCACATGCAGGGCGGCTATTTCCATCTCTTAGGACTTAAAGAACAGAAATTGCAGAATATGCGTTAACTTCCCTCAAAGTCAGGGCAACTCGGGTCTTTAAAACTTGTGCACACAGGCAGAAAGAACAAAGCCACAAGTTCACTTATTGTCACAAATGATAGTTATGCTAGCTGACTTTTTATAGAAGGGTGTTAAGACCCAATTTCTTAAGATTTCTTCTTTTCCTCTAACTTAATACAATATTTTTTAGATTTGGATATATGGGATGTTGTATCTGATATTATGTTTATGCTAATAAATAAGATATGCATGTATGTTTGATATTTTTTAAGTATGGCTTTTGTACTACTGTTTTTTTCTCTATGTATCTGTTTTCTATGTACTTTATTGAATTGTTAATTATTTTTGGAGGTTTATCACCCTGGGCGGTTTGGATGGTTAACCACACCTGCCATCATAGAGCTTGTCAGCCTATGGGTGTGCATGATGTATAAATATGGGTGTGGTTTCCATTTTTCAAACATTTTGACCTGATGAAGATCCAAGTAGGATCGAAACGTTGTCACTATTAAACTTTTGTGGCATGGAGCGAGTGTGCAGGCATTATTCCTTTCATTGACACAAATGATAGTTATACCACAATAAACGACCTCAATTCCATTAAGGTGGTAATCTGCAAGAGCCTTGTTTTTTAAAATGTCTTTTGTCTCCATCTTTGTTGCTCAGGGCTCATTGCTGTGGTGTTTCTGCACTGCACTTCCCAGAGATCACCTGTCAATCAAACAGTGTGGGCGGAGCTTGGATTTTCTGTTGATGCAGTTTGAGCTACCAGACACCGGGATGTGTGTGGCAGCTCCGGGTGTTTTGAACAGTAAATGTAACAAACTGGGTATTGGTCGAATCACTATTGTGTTCTATCGATCGGCAATAGAGAGAAGCAAAATGGACGATTATTACTTTCACATCAAGCTGCAGTATATTGGATTTCACGCCAAACAAATGTTCCCATACAACGGCCATCATTACCTATTTTATGTCCAAGCTAGCACTTTATGCTAATGCTATCTTAGGCTAGCACTGGATTCAGTTTGCATTTATTATGAGAAACATTTTGGACAACTGTCCGGCTGCTCATGGCGCTCGCGTTTCATTAGTTTCACTTGCGCTTTAATTGATCTTTATTTCCCTTGATTATGATCATAATTAAACACCAGAAAGCTGTTCAAGCTACCAGCCATCTGCCAGGTTGGATGATGGGCACCATCAGTGTGGGTATATGGGTACAGGGCCACCATGGTAGACTGCCAAAACCTACGCCTCAAAATGCCCCCTCGCATTTACAACCACAAGGTCAGCTGGATTCTTCTCTTCATATAACGGCAACGTACTGCTTATCATGTATGCGTGTCTTGTTATTTTAAGAGTCTGAATACATGCTTTTCAAAGATTTTCTATGTGCCATTTCAGCTTCATTCAATGGGATATGGAGCGAGACAAGAAAGATGGGAGCGGAGAGAAGGGAAGGCAGGGCAACTGTCATGAGACAGATTTGAACTCAAGTACACAGTATCTGCCTTGGCCCACTGAGCCAGAACACTCCCGAGTTTGAACACACCTTGACTGAAATAAGTACATGGTGAGATTATTGTCACTGATAGCCTACACTCACCAACAAAATGTTTGAATAGCACAACTATTTACTTTTTAATATTGTTAAGCTTTCCTCCTTGCTCACAACGTTTTAAAAAACAAAGTATGTCTTTCAAAAGCATGTAATGATCAGCTTTACTGTGGGTCAGCCCAGTTTCAGAATATGTCTTTAAACAGTTAACCATAGTTAGTTTTGTTTATTTGTATAGCCCCTTATCACAAGCATGTCTCAAAGGGCTTTACATAGCATCATATACAGTATATACATACGACTGCATCATATCTATATATCTACACACATCATATAGGTCAGTGGTTCTCAACGTGGGGTCTGGGGACCACCAAGGGGAACCTTGAGGGGGTTCCAGGGGGTCCCCAGCAAATTGATGAATTGTTAAACTTCACCATTACTTAATTTACAAGAAGTTAACACAATTAGAGAATGTAGAAGAATGACTGTTTTGATCATAGTTTCTCTGTTATCTCTCTACCTACAATATAGAAAGTTTTCTGGACAAAATCATATCTAACAACAAAAATATTCTCAGATTTGGGTCAGAGAGACAAAATCTCATCAAACGGGAGTCGGTGGCTCTAATGTGGACTAAATTAGGGGTCCTTGATATGAAAAAGGTTGAGAATCACTGATATAGGTTACATACATACTACACATCATTTTTACTAGATTATACACGACACTACACAAACACAGCATGTCTTTGGACTGTGGGAGGAAACCCACGCAAACTCCACACAGAAAGGACTGAGGTAGAGATTCGAACCCACGACCTTCTTGCTGTGAGGCAACAGTACTAACCACTGAGCCACCGTGCTGCCCATAACATCTCATATTATATTTTCTCATAATGCCAACCATCATCTTTACCAAAACCCCCTTTTTGTGTGTTTCCTAAGGGCCTGCTTATCTGATTACTCTGGCTCTGTTTAATGGCCTCACAATATGGGCTTAAGCATATCTGACTAAAATCCCTAAAGAAGACTTCATTACTGGGGAGAATTAGCACCATCAACTTTTGACCCCCACAAATTGAATAAGTTGAGCTTGTCAGAGCCGAGGGTTAGGTGAGCCTAATTTGGAGCCCATGAGTAAAGGGCTGCACTGCCAACATATGGCTTGGATAGACTTGATTTGGTCTCCTTTACCCCCCTAAAAGCATAAACAACCTATCCCAGCCGATCAACTTCAATGGATATCTCTGTGGCTGTAGCTGAATATGAAAAGGATCTGATAAGAGCACGTGATAAGACGAGGCCATGTGACCCGGACTTACAGGAAGTAGAACTAGCACAAATTGAAGGCCCCTATGTTTGACCGTGTGGCGGCTGATGAGAAAGGCTCGGGCCGCGGATCAAAGATATCAATAGTCATCCAGCCAAAAGGCCACATTCCCATGATGAAAAAAGACGCCATTAAAAACATCTACTTTACATTTTGATTTTCTTCGGATTATGTCCTCGCATTAGATTTATACTCATTCCGATTTTTATTGTCCCGGCTCCTCGCGGCTCAAATCGAGTTATGAACTTAATCAATCCGCCGCTCTGCCGCATTGACCGTTTTATGATTGGCCGAGGTCGCCAGGTTTTATTGACCCGATAACCTTAGATGAAAATGGCCGTGTGTTTGACTAGGAGTGGGAGATGAGGGGCAGTGCGGAAATAATATAGAGCCGTGCCATTCTCTCTTCTCTCAGTAGCGCCTACTAGTTAAACGCACCATAAATGAGAGCTGACGTGAACTAATTTCTTCCGGTGCGTTCTCCGATCCCTTCGCTATCAGCTGACGGGGAAGAGCAGTCCATAAAGACGGTCATGTAGGATAGCTGGTGTGTAAATCTGGGCTGGGGGAGGAGGAGGAGGAGGGGCAGGGGGGGGGGGGGGGGGGGGGGTAGACCCAGAAGGAAGAGTGATGGATGAGGTGGGAATCCTGCCCTCTCTCTCTCCCTCAATCTCTGTGGCCTATTCCATCTCCTACCACTGGGATGGGGAGAGACACGCTCGCATTCCTGACCTCGGCGAGGAAACAAGGCGCTGTTGCTACAGCTGCATGCTGAGCAGGCCTCGCCCTCGGGGAGTGGGACCGGGACCGGGGAGTTTTCTATCTCGGCTCGGCACATCGGCGAGCAGCAGAGCCAGCCTCGTTTAGCGGGAACGCGGAGGTGAAGTGCCGGTGGACGGGACGGGCTTCAAAGCCTGGAAGATAGAGTGTAAATTAGTAAATGGGGAGAAACGGAGATTAATTAAAAGATGAATTGAGTTTGTTCTTTGCTACTCGGACTGATGAAAAAAAAACAGCATTTCAGTCCCTTAGTCCAGTGATTCTCAAACTTTTTCATATCATGGACCCCTAATTTAGTCCACATTAGAGTCACAGACCCCCATTTGATGAGATTTTGTCTCTCGGACCCAAATCTGAGAATATTTTTATTGTTAGATATGATTTTGTCCAGAATTCCATGACTGTCTGTATTGTAGGTAGAGAGATAACAGTGAAACTATGATCAAAACAGTCATTCTTCCTCATTATCTAATGGTGCTAACTTCTTGTAAATGAAATAATGGTGAAGTTTAATGACTCAACAATTTGCTGTGGACCCCCTGGAACCCCCTCAAGGACCCCCTGGTGGTCCCCAGACCCCACGTTGAGAACCACTGCCTTAGTCTATCATCAGTGCTATTCATTTGTCATTTTGAGTCTGAAAAAACTATTTTTGCACTAATCCCTGCATATACGCTGGTTTTAGCACGGTCTTAATGGTCTTATTGAGGCTATTTTGCCCTGCCTACATGGTGTGTGAGTTGCTTTACCACTAACTCATGTTCTGTTTTTCAACCTATACCAACGTAAACTTGAATTTTTACTACTACACACAGTCTCTTTGCTGCTTAATCCTGTGGGGAAATTGAGGAACTGAAGAAAGATATCACATAAACCATTTGTTTTTAAACCTTCCATCACCTCTCCACTCTCTATCCCAGCTTCATGCTTAATATATTAAATCAGATTTTTTCCTTGTCCAGTGGAATAATAATTCATTAATTGGCATTGCCAGGAGAAGCTGGAATGTTCCCTCATCAGATGTGGCAACGTTACTCCACCAAGCCGCATGCGAACAGTAAAGCGTACATTATGCCGCTGCACTGTCGCCCCTTCAGCATTAACACATATGGCTTTCCTTAGATCATTACTTCCATTAAGTCATTAGGGCCCAGCCTGAGCACGGGCCTGTTAGTTAGTCACATTAAAGAGTTAACACTTTCCGTCTCCC
>NW_027283403.1:0-52278 GCF_046629955.1 Centroberyx affinis | reverse complement strand
TTGAGCTTCTCATGTATGATCACCATGTTGACGAGGGACGAGACGATCCGCTTACCTCATGATACGATTCGATACGCGATATGGGATTCAACTATTCAGCATTTCACAACAAAAAAATTAAGCAAAAATTAGAGAGAAATCTGAAAAAATAGACATAAATAATAAATCATCTCGCAACCCCCTGGAGGGTCCCGACCCCTAGATTGAGAACCACTGCTGTAGACTAGTGTGGTCAGGTCCTTGTGGCTCTACATGTAGTTGAGAATATAGACAATGCACGAGTTTAAGTTTAAATTTAAGTTTAAGTTTATGTTTATGTTTAAGTTTATTGGTAACACTTCACAATAAGGGTCACTAAGTTAAGGGTTAGTTAATGCTTAATAAGCATTAACTAACCCTTAATTAACAGTTAACTAATGTGTCTGGTAATCATTTACTAATGGTGTTCATGTTAACTAAGGTATTAATTTATACATTATTTAATAGTCATCTTTACAATTACTATTAAATAATGTATAAATTAATACCTTAGTTAACATGAACACCATTAATAAATTACACATTAGTTAACTGTTAATTAAGGGTTAGTTAATGCTTATTAAGCATTAACTAACCCTTAACGTAGTGACCCTTATTGTAAAGTTACCGGTTTATTCATATAGCGCTTTAAAAGCAAAGCACGTTTAAAGCAGATAAAAAACAGCAAACACACACAAACACACACACACACACACACACACACACACACACACTATCAATAGAAGGCATACATACTGGCATAAAAACAAATGTGACAAAAAGATGCAATTGCAATTGAAAATAGGTTTTAGAAAGACTTAATAATAGGTGCAGTGTAGCTCTACAGAGGGGAAACAGATTTTACAAAGAGGTTACATGAGGTCACTGGTGGCCTGGATCCAGCATCTGTTTTGGTTTTCACTCACTTTCATTCTCATTCATTTACATGTTAACAGTTTAGCGCTCTGCAACAGTAGAATAACAAAGTGTCTATTCCTAAATCACCAACATTACAAGCAACCAATAGAACAGAGGGGCAAAGGTCAGAGTCTACTGATAATATTTCTGTGACCGTAAGAGAAATGTCCTAGGTAAAGAAATAAAAAATAAGGGATGAGTATAGAGAGTTTGAGGAGTAGACAAAGAAGATGTCGGAGAGGGGAAGTGGTCCAGTGGAGAGAAGGGTGACTTCATTTAGTTGTTGTAGAGATGAGTTTTCACACTGCAAAAAATCTCCATCTTAACAAGTCCTTTAGTCTATTACTGAGTCCTAAAATCATACTTTTCTTTTTTTTTTGTTATTAAAGTTTTTATTTATTTATTTAAATATACACAAACAGACAGTATTATTACCTTTATCTATAAAACATCCAAAGGCCCATGGTAAATGCACATATTTAGAACAACCAAAATAAACATTTAGCAGTCATAGCAATACAATTAGATCATCACCGTGTCCCAGCAATACTATGAGCGAAAAAGCGGTCCCACGACCTCTTAAAGTTCTCACCTTCATCATTGACTCTAGCTAACGTGTGTTCATATGATACTATTTCTAACATAGATTCTATCCATTTTTTTAAGATCTGGAGAGGATGTACTTTTCCATAATCCGAGGATCATGCGGGCAGCCGTGACAACCCCTACATTTATCACTGCAAAGTCATATTTTGATATATTGGGAATTTCTGTTTGGTCCCCCAGTAGGCACAGTCTTGGCGATACAGGTACCGTCGAACCCAACCACTTCCCTATGTATTCTAGTACTTTTTCCCAAAATGGGTAAACATACTTTTCTTAAAATAAGTGAACAAATCTGCCGGTGGGGTTCGATAATTTAACTTGTTTCCAATGCAAATCAACTTGTTTCAACTTGAATTTTTTTTGTAGAATCAAGTGTCCTTTTCTTGACAGCAGTGCAGTGATCTTCCTTATTCTGACTTGTTTCAAGATACTGACACTCATTTCTGCAAAATTCCTGAAACAAGTTAAGCTGCATCGGAAACAAGTGGAGTTATCTCTCCTCACTGGCAGAATTCTTCTCTTGTTTTAAGAAAAATAATACTTGAAGGCTGAATATGAGACTAAATGACTTGTTAAGATGGAGGGTTTTTTTTTTGCAGTGCAGCATAAGACGGGGAGCGACTCTGCTGTTCTGATCTGATTTTTGTTCTCACCCGCTCTCACTTATATTGACCAATGGGATTGTTTGAACCACGCAGCTGAAGTCAGGAGTGGGGTTTGAACCATTCTCCCACCTCCTCCTTCTCCACAGACCCTGACTCTGGCCAGAGACTATGCAGCCGAGGTGAACAAGCCTTTCCCAAAGATAGACGACGAGGTCCTGGAGGACAAAGACTGGCCGAAGGACTGCTACGTGTTGCAGGGGGAGCAGAACGAGCCCACCATCGTTTACATGCCTCTCTTCAACAGAATTAACTGCAAAGGTCTGTCACACACACTCTCTCTCTCTTTCTCTCTCTCTCCCAGTCTGATTCCCCAATTTCCGCCTCCTTCTCTTCTTCCTCCACTTTACACAAATGCTAATAATAAATCGTGAACACTGTTTGACCCTGGTCTGACAGCAACTGAGGCTCCACAACAGGAATAAAGGCAGACATTGAATTTCCCGACTTGCACTGGTCTCATCCTCTTGTCATCTGCTGCACACACAACTTGTCCTGTTTGTTGGTGGAGTGCAAAAAACCCCCCAAAACAAAACACAAGGACATCTCCATTTTGACCACATGCTCTGAGTCGTGACGCTCCCACTGGATCCTGCAGCTCCTCCTCCTGCCTCCTTGGACCAGCCAAAACGTTTGGCCTGCCATGAAAACAAATCCTCTATTTCTTCAAATTTGAGTAAGTTTTGTCCATAATCTGAAATCCAGAGAGACAGGTAAAAGAACAGGTTATACATTTATGTGTTCAGTTATTTCAATATATATTTGATATTTGCCCCATGTTACTTTTATCGGTTTGTGTTTCTTTGCTTTTGCCTAGTCAGAGTATACAGCAGTTTAAACAATAAAATGTATGTCAATTAAATACATTTCTTGACACAGTTACCTTTTTATTTTTATACATTTTTAGTTATCTCATCCAAGTGGATCAGTGCAGGCTCATTGCAAACAGCAAACAAATTCAAACTTTACTTTTATTTTATATTCGCTACTAAAGTTAAAAAAAAAAAAAAAAAAAAAAAAAAAAAAAGGAAAAAAATAGAAAATAACACTTTTGACACGTTCAATGAAAAGTGTCCAGCCAATCACAGACGAGTTTTCGACCCGCCCACTATGTTGCCACGCCCACTGCTTTCGCCACGCCCACCTGTTTCCCATGCCTGTCTAGGCCGAGAGAAGCTGTAAACATGTAGACTGAAGAAGTGTCCCTATCCTGTGAGGCAGCATGCCGAAATCCTGTTGTGTTCCTTGCTGTACCAACAACACTCGGAAGAATAATGGCGTCAAGTTTTTTTGCGTGCCAAAAGATGGGAAGAGACGCATGAAATGGTTTCAGTCTATTCGGCGTGAGGACGGACCCGGCAAGCTGTGGGCTCCAGCTTCAAAGCACATTTACGTCTGTTCCATTCACTTTGTAACTGGTGAGTAACGTTAGCTAGCGAGCTAGGGCTGTAGCCAAACTCTATTACAAAATCTGGCCGTTTCAAGTGACCTTGCCTGTCGGCGACGATGCATGGGGAATTAAATATGATTTAGTACCGATTTTAATCGTCATGAGCGACTCTTTAAATCGGCATACATGTAATCCACCAAACAATACGTTATTTAAACATAAATTCAACTTTTGGTTTATAATGCTCGCTATCACCCACCATAACGTAACTGTATTTGTGGCGGAATAAGTATGCTTTCCGGTGGATTGGTTTCTGGTAAAATCGGTATATAGATAATCTACCAAGTAGCCCTTAATTTCAATAAAATATCAACATTTGGACTTGTTCTCACTGCCCGCTACCACCCGCCGTCGTAGACATTATTAGTAGAAAAATATTGTGGGCGAAATCAGGCGAACCCGTTGCAATAGTTGAGGTTTTTATTGAAATTAGCGATAATTGGAGACGTGTACCTTTGCCGATAAAGGGTGGCACGTACAGTGCCAGACCTTTGAACGGAGTTTGGCACGGTTCGTTCGCATTGCTGAATATCGTGTGATTTAACACGATCGTCTCTTTGAATTGCAGTGGGGTAGAGTGGGCCGTTGCATCCTTTGACGTCGCACTTTTACCTGGATCTTAACAAACTTGAT
Source organism: Centroberyx affinis (assembly GCF_046629955.1). NCBI lineage: Eukaryota > Metazoa > Chordata > Actinopteri > Beryciformes > Berycidae > Centroberyx > Centroberyx affinis. The sequence continues at coordinate 47,991 of NW_027283403.1, read as the reverse complement.
GTGTGTGTGTGTGTGGGTGTGTGGCAAAGATGGAGAGGAAGAGGTGTTTACTTCGGTAGTTGTTGTTTACCTTTTCTCTCACTCATTACCTTGCTTGTCAGTAAAGTAGAGACAGTGTAATGAGGAAAACAGTGGCCCAGGTAGTTTCTGCAGGCGTTACCAGTGAGCAATCATTATAAGGCAAACAACCACAATTATTAACAAATATCAGATGTATTTTCAGGTAAGCGATATCATTTTTTAAAAAGATAAGTCATAAAGATTTGTCATCTAAAAAGGTGGGCATACAATTCCGCAAATAAAATGTGGATAAACTGATTTCAGGTGTGTTTACTCTCTACTAAATCCTTGGTTCCATCTGTTCAAAATAATTTCAAACCGAAATGTTGCTAGATGAATAAAAGCATTGTAAATTGACTGAATTGCATGACAGTGTTATATCTCATCCTGTGTTTAGGCTTGACCTTGCATGCATTTATATTTTTAAAACCCAGAGACTCCTTTAACATGGCATGGGTTTTTAGAGGCCATTTAACAGGATCATTTTCCCAACAGGACTTTGCTAAGGAAAATGCACAAACTACTAAAATAAATTGGTTAAGCTTTTGTATTTAATGAGGGCGTCCCAATGGAAGAGGAGTGTAGGAATATATTTGCTCGACATGCTGTTGACACCAATATATTTTTCCGCTGTCTGCTCAGCTGAGCTACCTAACTATTTTTGGTGCCAGTGCCATGTCAGTGAGAAACCAAGTCAAGAAACGGTGAAATCAGAATATCTGACAGTGTTCAGCCTTTCAGCCAAACCTACGACTTTCAGTGACAGGCACACTCATAATAGCAAAGCCTATAGTTTCAAGCTGCAACACAGTCTCAAACCCTCAAGTCCTGTGTGTCTGCCAGATAGTCGTTAACATAAAGAAACGCTCCTGAATTAGCTGAAGGTTGGTGTTTCTACCGGAAAAGTGAAATTAAGTCAGTTCAGTTCAACTTGTATCCAACTCAACTTCTTGTTTTTCTGTGATACTGCAGGTATAAAGAGCAACGACCCCTTAAATCCCGACTACACGCCGACTTTATTTCCACACCTGTCCGAGCGAGAGAGGCAGAGGGCGGTATATCGGCAAAAAAAGTTCGAGACGAACCGACAGCTCAACAGAAAGAGAGCCGCCGCCCTCGCCGGAGGAGTCTCTCCCAAGAAAGACAAAACAGGACTTAAATTACACACCGCCAGTCCGAGCTTTATCGACCGTTGCGGCTGGTCTGAAGTCGAACACGATTACTGCATCAGCCGAGTTAAACGAAGCAACACTCCGGCGTCCAGTCCTGACCCCGAGGCCAGTGGACGCCCCGAACCATCCGGCCTCCCAGCTCAGGGGACCGAAAACCGAACCGAGCGAGCCTCGCCCGAGCCCTGCGCCAACGAGTCGTGTCAGACGGCGTTGAAGGAGGCGAACGATGAGTGCCGGGCTCTGCGGGCCGAGCTGTCTGAGCTGCGGGACCGGACGAAGAGGACGACCTTCTCCGAGGAGGCCTTTGAGGAAGACGAGGAGGAGGAGGAGGAGGAGGAGGAGAAGGTGCGGGAGCTGACCGGCCTCCCGTCCCGCGCCGAGCTGATGTCCGTCTTCACCGCTTTGACGCCAGGCGGGACGTTCCAGAATTTCATCCTGACGCTCATGCACCTGAAGCTGAATCTGCCTTTTCAGTTCTTCATGCACGTGCTTCTCATATCCAAGTCAGCCGCGTCGCTCATGTTCAGTAAAACGTTGGACCTTTTGCACGACGGGCTGTCGGCTTTTATCAGGTGGCCGAGTAAAGAGCCGACCTCCGGAGATCATTCTGAATACAGCAAAAACAGAACTGCGACTGTCGCGATCGACTGCTTTGAGATCCTGGTGGAAACACAAAGTCACCCAGGCGGAACCGCGTCTCGTCTGTGAAGTATCTCATCGCCACGACGACAGAGGGAGTTGTGACCTTCGTGTCCACCGGATGGCCCGGAGAGACGATGACAGACGCGGAAATCGCAGAGAGATGTGGACTCGTGGAGAAGCTGTCCGCCGGAGATGTTGTGATCGCGGGTCTCAAGTTTGACCTGGGAGACTCTGTCGGGCGGAGGGGCGCGGCGGTGCGGAGGCCGGCGAAGGGCCCGACGCCGGCCGAGAGCGCCATCAGGCGGCTGCGCGACACGTACGCTCTCCTCCGCGGACCCGTGCGTCACTCCGTCCCGGAAGAGCTGGCCCGCCTCGACAAGGCGGTCAGGATTTGCTGCGTTCTTCACAACATCGGCGAGTCGCGAGTTCACCGCGAAGTGGCGTCTTTACTTCCTCGATTTGACGCGTTTCCTCCTTGAAACAGGATGTTGGTAGTTTTAGTTGATGGGAGGGGCGGGATTGTTCGCAAAATCTGATGGTTTTATTGGTTAGAAATTTATATTTACACCTGCTATAGTACAGCATGAGGTCACCATGAAAGACGCTCTGTTTTCCAGGAGGTAAAAGTAATGTTGATTTCATGGGGACTTTAAGCAAGGAGCAGTGTGACAACTAGGGCTGAAAGATATTGACAAAAAAATCAAATTGCGATTACTTGACAGAATATTGCAATTGCGATTTAGGCCTAAACATGCATTTCATATCATCAAGTTTTTCTTCTCATACATTTTGAGGTCAACAAAAAATCAGTACCAGTTTTTACTAGCACTATTCCTGTTGGGATCATCATTTCTCTCCCGTGTGTTCGAAGTAACCCACTGCTCAGGCAAAGAGGGAAGGGGAAGCTTGCAGAGAATATTGCAATTGCGATTTAGGCCTAAACATGCGTTTCATATCATCAAGTTTTTCTTGGCATACATTTTCTTTTTGGAACTTTAAAATTGTTTAAAGAAAAGTGATTTTGTTGAAATAAAAGTCAGGGTGCAGGATTTACCGAGTTCTGAGTATGATGAAATGTTTTGATTCCTGGATCAAAGATTATCCACAGGTCTAAAACACCACAAATCCATTTTGGACGCCACTCTCTCTCTTAAGCAATCGACTGCAGTTCATATTGCGATTTCAATGTTTTCTTTTTTTAAATAATCGTTCAGCTCTAGTGACCGCCACCTGAATGTGGATGGAAGCGGGGCAGGAAAGTGACAGCGGATGGTGCATTCCAACCTGTTTCTCTGGCCAGAAATGTGTTCATGACAGAAACAAAATCCCAAGCTCTAACGGTTGCTTTGGCAAACGGAGAGGGGCAAATGTGTGTCTTGTGTGAGAAGGGGAATGAGCACGCATCATTTAAGTGCCTGTCACCCTGACCTTATTCAGTCAAGTTTCCCCCCCGACAACAATGCCGACGTGTAAAAGCAGATTTCTGTCTGATGTGACAAGCGGAAGTGTTTGGATGCAAATGTCAAAACGGCAGGAAGAGAAAGAGATCGTGACTCATGAACCGAGCTGATGTGGCGGAGGATGGAGTTTTATAGCATGAGCTGTCCAAGGAGGGTTTCTGCCGACTCAACCGAAGCCAAATGCTCAAACCTGCAATAAGCGATATCAGACTTTATCACCAATCCTGAAACTAACGTGTGCTACGTGGAGATTTCATTGAGACACGAAGATATAAACCAACATCCACACTGCAGCAGCTGTGTTGCTGTTTTCACCTCTTTTCTAAAGCTTGTTGGAACAAAGCTCCTTCTGGACCATTCAGCAGCTTCTCTTTTTTTTTTTTTTTTTTTTAAACTTGGCATCTCCCTCACTGTTTTAAAAACAGCTATTGGTAAATTTTTAGATTTTTCTGGCTAGATTGCACACAGAATCAGAAAAAAACTAATTTAAGATATGTTGAGAAAGTCCTATATGTGTTACTTTTACAACACTCGCCCCATTAAGAAAAATGTACAAGCAGAGTTTTCATTAGTTATTTATTAAAGAAACAAGTTCTGTCACAATGTTTCTTAGTGACAAGTTTGTTCGTTGTATCGTTATTTGTGATCGATTTGCATCACTGTTTCATGCCGCTTTGGCTGATATAATTCAAGGAAGGATTATTTATTTTTCTACACAAGCAAATGTTTTCCACTTTTGAAAACTGCTGTATTACTTAATTTATTAAGTTGTGACAGGTCCAGTATATTTATTTCGATGTAGTCGTCCGGCAGCTGAAATGGCGTGTTTTGAAGTAAATAAAAACGAAGAATTTATATGTAATTTTTTATGTATCGAGCAAAAGTCACACCTCTTCTCTTAACATTATCCGTTTCCAATTTATGAAGAGATAAATATTATAAAAATAAATAGATATATATTATGTTCATGTTTTTATTAGTAATGGGATGATACCATACTTTGTGCTACCGCCATAATTTTCCCATATCCTTAAAGCACTTAGCATTGATTGGCCTATACTTTAGTCCACTTAGCAGGCTATAGACGTCTGTCAGATAAAACAATAAAACCATCATCCCAAATCTTTACCCAGGTTTCTGCACGACTCTAGTTCTCAAGTCTGGTCTTGATCTCAAGGCCACTTTTTTTTTTTTTGTTCTTTTCTGTGTGTGTGTGTGCATATATTTTGTATTATGCTTCACTTCTCTACTCCTGGCAAAAATAACAAGTATGTAGAAATCAAAGTGTCTGTCTCTCCAATGCTTTTCCCCCCTTAATATGCTAAAGGCACTCCTAAGTGTTATTGTCATAATTTGCCGTTTGTTTTGGTGCTGTTCTCTAAAAACTTCAGTCTTCAGTTTGTTTCAGTCTTGGTTTTTGATTTGGACTTGTTAGGTTAAATCTAATGTTTCACATGTTGGGGAAAACCTGCATTATCCATAAAACATCCCTGAGGACTGTAGTGGTGGTTGATTTTTGCAAAATGTGGACCAGATTTAATTTCCATTTCCCATTTTAGGTCCTGGTGGATTTGTAAATGTGCATGTGGCGATGATTGATGAAAGGATGCGTCTACCCAGTAATTGTTTGTGGTGCTGAACCAAAATCATATAGTCCCAATGTCCGAAATGTTAGCAGGTTTGTTGACATGGCCAAAATAACTTGGTGAGATTGAGATTAGTCACCTTCGTCCTGTGAGTCTGCTGCCTGTTTTCCTATTGGGTATTTGATGTTGGAACTCAAGAACCGTCTCAGTGTGTCTTTTAAATTCACATCTTCAATTATCCAGGAAAGGCCACATTTGATTTATGAAACCAAAACTAAAGCTAGGCTTGGGTGACAGAACAGTGTAGCATCTTAATGAATTTGTGTCCCAGGATAAGAAACTAAATTTCACGTTAGTGTTGAGCCAAAAGATGTGGAAGAACCTCTGTTTTATCCAAGATGTGGATCAAATGTTATTTTCAAGTAATATTACAACTTGCAGTACCAGATGGGTGGCGTTTATGCATCCAGACAACTCAAATAGTTACTTGGCGCTCAAATAGTCACACTTCAGTCACACACTTGACACTATTTGAGTGTCAAAAAGGAAGCTATCAAACAACCTACACCTTCAGTTCTGCTGTACACACGTAGCTATAGGAGAAGAAAGGCAACAGGTGTCATTATTTTACTCAGATGGAGCTTTTTCCTGTTTTCTCCAGATGCAGAAGAAATCCAGGCAAAGATGAATGAGTACTCCACCTTCCAGCGTCCGTATGACAAGGAGATGGTCGACTTTCTGCTGGAGACGGCGAAAACCAACATGAAGAACAACAAGGAGACGATACTGAGGGAGATCCACAAGGCTGCTGAACGCAGGCAGAGCAAGAGGTGTGTGTGTGTGTGTGTGTGTGTGTGTGTGTGTGTGAGAAAGAGATGAGAGAGAGAGATGAGAGATGAATCAGAGATGTACTGTCAATATGAGTCAAACCTTAATCATATATTTATGTGATATCTGGTAAGCTCAGTCTGTCTGTCTCCGTTTTGGGAGAGAAATAAATGCGTGAGAGGAGATGGATGGATGAAAATGTGGAATGAATGAGTGAGTTTATCTTGCATCTGTGTGGGTTTGTGTGTGTGTCCGCTTGTCTGTGTGAGAGAGAGAGAGAGAGAGGTGGATGGCAGACGAGTGACTGGATAAATAATGAACTTGCCAAATATCTGACATGTCTTCCTCTCCTCCTCTGTCCTTTCCAGGAAGTCTGCGGCGTCCCAACAGTGATCCTTCGCCTTGGCAGTTAGGTGGGAACAGCAATCTGTCTTCCCATGATGACTACAAATAAGAAACTGACATCACTTCACTGGGAGCTTATGTAACCCCCCCCCAAAAAAGAGCACAACATCACTGAACAATGCAACACAATAGTCAGGAGACAGGGGATACACTTACACTACATTTACACCAGATAATTATAAGAATAATAGCCTAATCTGTAATTGCAGTATAATGCACCCTGCTGAAATAATGCCGCCCCACTGCTGGCTTTGTGTAGATTCTGCGGTTTGAAGACATTTTTCACTCTAAAACTTAATTTGCATAACAGTGTGTGGCCGTATGTGACGGCTGGATGGTTTTACTGGTAATTCGTAAACAGTGATTCAAAGCAGATCACTTATTTTGAGCTGCGGTGGGTTACAAGAAGGCTTTTCCTTCAAAATAAGAGCCTGGATTCATGTGCATATACCTGAAATCAAGATGAGAAAAACTTCCAGGTGTGGCTTTTGTTAATATCGGTTCCTAATCCTATTCAAAATTATATATATATATTTTGATGCCATATGGAGGACCCAATGTACCTCGATGAAATAAACAGCTGTATATGCAAATTTCCATCTACTCTATTACGTCACATTTCCTCCTTGGCGGCCTATACACAGTCTAAATAAAAAAAACGTTCTTTTACCCGGACTGGGATTAGAGAGTTATGTGGAGATGGACTCATAACTTCATACTGGTTTTAATGGAGGAGCCCAAAGGAAACGCTAGAGGTCGCACAGTGTCCACGCGAAGGAGTCACAGTAGCTTTAAGTAGGTCAGTACAGCCAATAGGCGCATTTATCAAAGCCATCTTCATAAAACAGCTTCTTGCATTGAGACTGTTTTGCATCCACGGCTCAGGCCGGGCTTCGTCTGCATTCCCTCTTCCGGTGTGAGCTGTTTATTTGGGAAGAGAATGGAAGCATCACTGGGCTATTTGTCAAGAAAAGACTTTGAGATTTTGAGGCAAATAAAATGATTTGAAATCGGACTGTTTGCTTATGTTTTTTATTTTATACGATCTCACCCAGTTCTTAAAGCCGGTTCTGTTCATCCCTATAGGGAAAAAAATCACCATAATATTCCTATAATATTCCTATAGGGGCTCACAGTAGGCTATGTCTGTGGTGCTCAATAGTGAGTTATTGCACTTTTTGGGCAGTTTTAGCGCCTACAGTAGGCTGTCACAATAATATTCCTATAAGGACTTGTATTTTTCCTGTAATATTTGATAGTATCCTTATAAAAAATAATTATTATAGGATTGCCATGTTTCTTTTTCCTCAGGGATATTTTGTATATTGGCATATTTTTCTCGTCGGCTGTATGTTGACAGACGACACTTAATGTTTTGCAGAGATAAATTAGCGCTACATATCATTATATTGCGGTCTGTCTGTCAGTTTCCAGTCTCCTCTCTCTCGCGCGCTGTGCGTCGTCACAGAAGTTTCCTGATCCGCTGCAGACGAGCGGTGCGCCACTTGGGCTGCAAACATCCTCCCTCCCGAAACACGGATTTCACAGTTAAATTTTAGTTTAGTTTTTTTGGGGGGCGGATTGATGGCAGACGCTGGTCAAACCACCGACGTGTCGCTTGGACGCCAACCCGGGAGGAGAAGCGGGATGCTGTGACCGCTTCGGACGGATCTCCTGCCCGGCGAGGAGAAAACCGCCTCGGCGCTCCGCGGAGGAGGAACGGATAGAAAAAAAAAAAAAAAAAAAAACATGAGCGCCGCTGAAAGTTTGGCCGTGTCGTCTGCAAAGTGCGAGCCAGCAAACCGCCGTCCCGTACCAGCTTCAGCGAAAATGGACATGAATTGAACGAAGAATGCATGTCGTTTGGGATATATCTCTGATTTTTCAAGCATATTTCATCTGCACGTCATCGGGTAAGGAGGCGAGGAAACACTACAGGCATGCTACAGTGAGATTTTGGGAGGATACTATAATAAAGATGATCCTATGGGAATATGGGAATATTATAGGAGATAAAAAAAAAGACAATAAAATGCTGTGGTAACTCTAAACTCAATAGAGAAGTATTATAGGATTATCATAGTGATTTTGGACTGTGCTGTAGCCTGTATGAAGTATTTAGGCTGAATTCAAGCGTCATTATTAATAAACCGCCTTAATTTGAGATCAATGAGCTGTCAGTTTGGTCAAATATCACCTTTTCTTTACATTTAAAACGAACTTTGTTCTTTGTATTTGCAATGTTCAGGTTTGGTCAGTATCTTCCATACACATCACAGCAGTCATTGCGCAGTGGTGCCGTTCAGGATAACTATACTAAAAATGACTGAATCCATGTCTCCAAACTGTCTGACGGATCATAACGCAGCAGTTTGATTAGTGGACTGTACGCCAGTATCTCTCTCTCTCTCACACACACACACACACACACACACACACTGTTCTGATAGGACATGGGAATATGAAGTATTAGTGATTGGGATTAAGGATTTGTTTGGGGGTTGATTCAGCAACCCCCCACCCCCTCTACACACACACACACACACACACACACACACACACACACTAAGTTAACTGAAGCAGCGTGAATACATGACGGAGACGGAGCCCTGCAGTGTCACGAGGTTCAAACAGATGTTCAGTTCATGATAATCTATAAATAGATGAGTATCGCTGTCAATATGTCAAACGGCTTATACAGCATGTCAGTGTCAGGCAATCAGCCGTTCAGTCACACACACACACACACACACACACACACACACACACACACACACACACACACACACAGATTCCGAGCCATGGCTTCCTGTTCCATCTCCACTGAACCCGTCAGTCTTCGTTAACGAGCAGCAGGGATCTACCGATACGATTTTCTGAAGGCCGATACCGATATTTTCAGACTGATATTTTGTATTTATATCAATATCAATACCCAATGTTTTTTTCCAATATTCGTTTAAATTTGACCATTTTCATGCACAAGAATGGCAAGTATTCAATGTTTTGGCCCAGGATTCTATTCTCATCAGGGTGGAAAAGCCTCTGAAGCAGCATTTAAAGCATCATGGGACACTAAAACTCTCCACTGAAACCCAGAATAATGACATTATTTTAGTGTCAGCAGCTCTTTAAGGCAGGGAGACCCACCACACCTATTTGATGGTAGAGAAACTCTGATACATTTGGCCTTCAAATTAAGAATTCATTTACAAAACAAACAACATAATCGAACCATAAATGAATAAATAAAATGCGCAAAGAAAATTAAATTTCACTGCAGGTTTTCCAGACTGTTGTTCTGTAGCTGAGGTCCTGGACGACATGATTGGCCGCTATCCGATATTTAATGAAAGGCCAATATCAGCCCGATGTATCGCCAAAAGCCTGTTTCAGTCTAACTCCCTACAACTGTCTTCCACAATCTCTGTGTCTCTCTGCCCCACTCTCTCTCTCTCTTTCTCTGTATCTGTTTCTCTCCCCCTTCTTTTTTGTTTCCTGTCCTCATCCTCTTCCTCTTATTCTCCCATTTCAATTTAGTGGGCGCTTCATTGGCATGGCACAGAGATTTCTATATAATGCCAAAGAAAAGCGGAAAACAAAACCTTTTATCCACCACAGAACAATTATAATTCTCAATCTCTCTCTCTCTCTCTCTCTCTCTCTCTCTCTCTCTCTCTCTCTGCCCGTCTCTTTCTCTCTCTCTCTCTCCCTGCAGCTCAGCCTATTTCATCCAAGCTTCATGACGGTTGGTGGGCGTATAAGGACGTTGTCCAGGGAAGCTTCGTTCCAGGTAATAGACCGTCACCCATCTGGCACCGCAAGAGACTTCGATGCCAACACTTTATTTATAAATGTCACCAGACTGTTAATTGCTTGCACTGTGTTTTGCTGGCCAGATAACCAGCAAAATGCCATTGTAAGACTTATATAATATATAAATATAAATATAAATATATAAAAATGTATCCCCCCGATTCTCCAAAATTGGGGTTGGTAGATTGGTCATTTTTGGCTAAATTTGACCAGAATCTGTGTTCATGAAGAGTTCCACTTCAATGCCAGAACTATTTATAAATGTCACCAGACTGTTAATTGCTTGCGCTGTATTTTGCTGGTCAGATAAGCGGCAAAGTGTCTTTCTAAGACTTTTATTGAGTTGATCTTGAGTTAAAAAAAAGTTATAATCCTGTGTCCCCCTGATTCTCAAAAAATGGTTTTGGGAGATTGGTAATTTTTGGCAAAATTTGGCCAGAGTCTGTGTTCATGAAGAGTTCCACTTACGTTGGATTTACATGATTCTTGTATAAAGAGCTGAACGTAAACCAGTGAGCAGGTTGTTTTCCGGCCTGAAGGAGCAGCCATCGCTTTATCTGGTGATTGTTGGTAAAATCCAGTTTCTTCTGAACTGGTCAGCAGGCTGTCTGAAGCTCTTCCATCAGCCTGTGGTTGATGCGACTGATGGTGAGGTTTAGAAATGACTGGGTGAGATGTTGTGGACTCGGGTGGTTCATGGTTTCACTCGGTGCAGCGCAGCTATTGACTAGATGTTTGGGTAAAGTCGGGGTAGCGTGAAAAAAATCGAGAAGAAGAAGCAGGGAGAAGAGCCTTTCTTAACTCGTTATCTTACTATCTCTAGAAGATGCCAGCTGACAATATCACACCCAATCGTCTAGAGCTGGGCGATAATTCAATATTATCGTTTATCGTCTTTCAGTGGAATCGTATTGTGATGATACGATGATTTTGGGATATCGTGACGCACAATTCTGCTGTCTGAACTGATGATAACAGGCACATTTTATTTAAAAACTCTAACAAAATGAGGTATGAAACATTTTAATTTGAAAATTTCAGTTTTGTTTGACATCACACCTAACATTACCATTCGTCTCAATGGGATGAACATTAATTTGATTATCTAACACGCGATTTATCATGTGAGCCATATCGTGATACTTATCGATATTGAAAAAAATCCTTATGATTATCCTGATATTGATTTCAGCTCTACAATAATCATGCATCGCTAATCTCTGCTGCGTTTTTAAACACTGATATAGAAACTTGCTTGCAGGTGAAAGCTTCCCCACCAAGGTCCCTGTACAACTTCAGACTTGTGTTGTTTTTCCTCCATTTTCTTCCCCTCCCTTCCCCTTTTCCCTTGTCATTTCTGTTGGACGCACAAGGGCTTCATCACAAAGCAGAAGTTCAACCGAAGGTCCAACTCGCCGCGGCAGAAATGTGTTCACGCACAGTGCGAGCCATTAAGATTAATGGGTTTTAGAGCGCAGAGGTGGAATTACCGTGCCCCGCCTGAAAGCCACTTAAGCGTTAGTGCAGTGTCAGGGTAGAGAAGGTATCGTGTAGATGAGGAGAGGTGAGATATGAGGTGTGTGTGTGTGTGTGTGTGTGTGTGTGTGTGTGTAGGTGGAGATGTTGTTCTTGGATGCCAGAACTTTGAGACTCCTGGAGGCGTCGTGGGCCGAATTCAACCAAATCTGTGTTCGATTGGAGCCCACTTGACATCCCTCCCCCTTCCCTCTGAACACCCAGACACCCATCCCCTAAACAGCAGAGTGACATCACACCCCAAATTCTGAAACACTGCTCCCGCGAAGCGAGCCTTGGATCGTCTCACTCTGGTACATCACGCCTCGCCTTTGTTTCTCACAGGTCTTAATGTGCGCTCGGCTCAGTCTAATCCAAGAGTCTCCAAGAATCCAAAGACATCTCAGAAATGTATCCGCAGTCTGTGAGTGAGGCCGTCCACAAATGAGATATCACGCTTTTCCCATTTGTGTTACAGTGGCTGCAGATGTGTATTCTCATCACATCTCTTTATTGCTCCTAAGGGATTTAGAAGAAAGGATTCAGATATCATTGATCCTAAATTAAAACTATTATTGAGATATGCTACGGTTCTTCACAGACAAAGAAAAGGAGATGCAACAGTGTTAAAGTCTGCACTCCTTAGCAGTTTGATGGTGGTGATGAGGGATTTTCTGCACTGTGGCCTCACATGCAGTTATGTCACTTTAGCAAACATAATTATGTTTCTGAAAGATTATGATCAATATCTAGAGTTATTTCTCTCTTTCTCTCTCCTTACTCTTGTTTGATTGTAATGCTGATGATCTGTAGGATGTGAAGCTTATGCTGCTGTAGATCTGTGTTAGAGCATCAGCTATAGGACAAATATACATAATGTACATGAGTTACATTCTAAAATCATATCAATTTTGGTTAAAAAAGTATATTATTTATTATGTATTATTAATTATTACTTCACAGCTCAATATTTGAAAAACCTTGTCAAGATTGTCAAGGAAAAATAAAGGGACCAAAATAGCTAATAACTTTAATTTAATTTTGAGTTTTTGACTTTCATGCCGAAGTGTCACATCTTTCAAACGGTGCATTTCTCATTTTGGAATGAAACTCAAATATAGAGTGCTTTAATTCCAAATGAAGAAGTGTGTGAAGTGTGTGAGAGGCCTTTTGGGAAATTTGAGACTGACACTAAGCTTCTTCACATCGCCGACTGCAGCTTCTCCAGCCTCCTTCTGGTCTCACACAGCTACACCTTTCTCCTCACTTTGTTTTAGTGCTGCGCCAGCACAGGAGAAACGTCTGCCTCAGGCTGCTCAGGGAATCAAGTGGGAATGAAGTCAGCAAAAAAAAAAAAAAAAAAAATCCCAGGTAGCTTTTGTATATTTCCTAACAATGGCAATCCAGGATGGCGTTCAGAACTCGAGGCGTTGATGGGTGTCATCTCGTGTGTGTGTGTGTGTGTGTGCGTTCGCTACCATGTGATCACCTTGGCAGCCACATGGGACTCAGAGGGTTAGGGTTAGGGTTAGGGTTGTGTGTGTGTGTGTGTGTGCGTTCGCTACCATGTGATCACCTTGGCAGCCACATGGGACTCAGAGGGCGACGGGCTGAGATGAAGCTGTGGCTGTTTCAAAGGGACTGGAGGGGAAACACACAGTCAGAGATGGGCGTTCACTCGCTTATTGGAGCAGAAGTAGAAATATACTATTCCCCCTGAGTGAGATTACTGTGAGATGACCCAACTTCTCAGACCGTGAGCCGTTACTCTGGCACCACAGAAGACAAAACTAAATATGACCCAAGCTACAGTATGTGCCACCAGCAGTGTTTGGGTTGTGACTGGAAAAAAAAGTAATACATTACACATTACTCGTTACATTACTTTTGCGATACACCCTAACACGATTGTGCTAGGCTTACTTGCGTTCGTCTGGACGATAAATATCGTCAAGCTAAGCCACATTACCAGCAGAAGAATCTGACATAAAATCTGTCTTTTAAGGTTTTTAATAAAGACAGACCCTACAGCATTAAATTCATACTTTCTGAGTCGTATTTATTCCACTATCGACTCCTTTATGTCGCTCTGCTGTAATTCTGATATTTCCAACATGACTTGAAGGCAGCATAAGATGAGATGAATCTTTTGATAGATATTTCACCAATAAAGAAGTTAAAGAGGCTGAAGAATGAAACGCAAGTAACGACCGATCTGTTAGATCAGTAGCTGTAATGTGATTGCTAAAACTTTACTAAGTAATGTAATTACAGTAACGCATTACTTTGTAACATGTTACCCCCAATGCTGGACACCAGCACCTGGTGCAGTGTCCTTGTCCAACAGTCTCTACAGCTGTTTCAGGGGCTCCTGGCCAGGCAGAGGGCTTTCAGGTTCCTACTGAGACAGGAACACGTGTGGCAGAGGGTTAGTTGGGTTCAGGTGCAACCAAACTTCCACCCCCCCCCCCCCCCCAAAAAAAAAAAAAGGTTAGTATGGTTGTAGATCAATTTCGAGGCCAAATGAAAAAAAAAATCGCTTGCATTTACCATTTGATGTCACCTAGATAAATAAATACATTTGGCTCATAACCTATATAACACGTTATTTCAGTGGCATCTCATTAAACTCCATAAAATATAGCACTTTATAACGACTGTATTGTTATATCTACTTTACAATAAGCACAATTTAAATAGAAGAACGCAGTAGGGAGTTAACGTTTCTAAACATTGCATAATCCACTTCGTCATTGATTCATTCATCTTTCTGCCCATGAAACACAGCTGATGAAATCGCGGCAAAATAGCACACAACAAAAGCATTATATCCTCTTATAACATCAACCTGTTGGTTCAGATTGTATTGCATCTTTGTAATATTTTAATGAAAAATTAGCACCAAAGAGCTCAAGCAAAGAAATGCATCAAACCAGAATGCCTTATTTGGGCAGAAAATGTACACCAGACTGTGTGTTCTGTGGTCCAGGAGAGAAAGTTGCAGGCGTCCAATCCTGCCACGAGAGGCTTTACCATGGAGTCTATGGGACACCCGGTGCGTCCTATACAGAGGCAGAAGGGAACCTTTAGCGTCGTTATAGCAACGCCAAGGGATTTGACAAAGAGTCAGCATAGGACGAATTGGGAATGAGAACGGGTCGGACCGACGCTTGATGCCGCCCCCGCAGATTACGGGCCACAAAAGCTACTAAAACAGTCTGGCATCAAGCTGCATTGTCGCCAACAGAGCAGAAAAGTGTCACCTGCTGATGTCATCGTCACTTTGGGTGCACCAGCTAATAACGTCATACCGCCATAGCTTTGTTTTTGTCTCGTTTTTATTTTATTTGGCAAACAATCATTCCTCTTAATTGAAATAATTCATCAAGTAAATAATAACAAAGTAAATATCACTGCCTTCCATCTACTCTGATTGTAGCTTTGTGTCGCCGGCTTCCATTGAAAATAAATGACTTTCTGTTGCTTTGTAGCTCCTTATCTGAACATACTGTAAAGGAGAACGTTGTCGGACATAAAGCCACCGAGCAGAAACTCCCTGCTATACGTTGAAAAATACCCCACTTCAGCAAAGGTAGTGTTTAGTGAACCCACTGAGCACTAGGCAAGGCAAGGCAAACTTTATTTACAGCACATTTCATACACAAGGCAAATACAATGTGCTTCACATAAAACAGAAAAAATACATAAAATGACATTAAAAACGAAAGAAAGAAACTGGTGACACCTCTGATCAGCCAGTGTAACTCCTCAGAGAGTGACTCCCTCAATTTTTCCTCTCAAAAGGAAATCAATTTAGATATCTCATCTAAATTGATTTCCTTTTGAGAGGAAAAAGGATTCTTTCGAAGGAGCCTAGAGTCTTTCCAGTGGTCTTACCCCCCCCCCCCCCCCTATAGGCAGGCCCCACAGCCCCTATAGGACTTGTAAATGTTCCTGTAGAACAATACACAGATCATCTAAACAATTACAATTATAAACTTCAAGAAATCCTTCAATTCTCAATACAGGCTTGACTAGACTAGACGTCATTTCTACGTCCGGTCTCTGCTGTAGCTCTCATGTAGCAGGATCTGTTTGGCTGTGTGTAACCCAGTTTTAGACTGAGCAGTAAATACATTATTACATATCTAAACAATGCATACTGTATACTAAACTTTCACTTTTAAACCCTACGGAGCCTCATTTTAGCCTAGGCGTCCATGACCTAATGAGCTAATCAACATAAAAGTATTAACGGCGGTTTGAAACGTCCCTCTGGTCACTGACACTGTCTTGATGCCACTTCTTCACTCTCTTCCCCTCCTTGTTTTGTTCTTTTTCCTCTTCCTTAGCAGTGAACAGCTTTGGAATATACAGTTCTAATAATTCACTAATAATTCACTCTTCTTGTCTGTTTTGTGTGGGCATCTTACTCACTCTCTCCCTCTTTTTCCTCTCTGTCTGTCTTTGCAGCAGGCTGTAAGGGCGTTAGGTTTATTCTATAGTTGTACAGTTCTTATGTATATTTGATCACATCTGTGTCTGGCTGTCTCCCTGTCTCCTTTTATCTCCCCCCTCCCCTCTCTCTCTCTCTCTCTCTCTGCCTCTCCTCTCTCTCCCTTCATCTCCTCTGCCCTTTCAGCTCTTCTTCCTCCCCTGCTCTTCCTCCTCCTCTCTCTCCTCTTCCCCCTCCTTGTCCACTTTTCCCCCTTACCTCCCGTGTGTCTTTTTTTTGGTTTTTACACCGTTCTCTTTTTCCTCCAGCATCTCCTCCTCCTCTCCTCCCCAGTCTCTCTCTCGCTCTCTCTCTGTTATCCCCTCTCATTGCTTTTCTCTCACTGGCTCCCTCTCTTCTTCCTTCTCATCCTCTCTCCCTCCTTCTCCCTCCTTCTGCCTGGCCTCTACTTTGGTCTCTGCTTCTACATCTTGGAGTCTGAACGCGGCCCGTTCAAAAACCTCGGAGGAAATCTTGACTGCACACCGCGGTTCTCGTGAGACGGCTTCCTGCTTGAGCATTCACAAAACAGACACATGTGAAAAATAGACTCAAAAGATTGTTTTTGTCCTCTAAATTAACTTTGAACATCTGAAAAATGGAAATCTCCATGTCCAAGTCCATGTGGCGACCAGTGCTGCCTCTAGCATTCAAAATAAGGGTGACGCCTGGATCAAACAAACCAAACAAACTCAATAATTAGCCTTGCATGGTGCAGCGTTATGGCCTTGCACACTAGAATTTGCGCGTTTTGGTCAGTGCAGTGCTCTTATTTTGAAATTTGGCCTGCGTGGGATGTGGAGAATGGTGCAGTGTAAGACTTGCAGAATGGAGTTTTCCATTTCTACTGTGTTCTAAGTTGATTTAAGCAACAAAAATCAAACTTTTGAGCATCTATTTTTTCACGTGTCTATTCTGTACAGTATATGCTCAAGGAGGAAGCCATTGCATCAGAAAACTGTCTTCCACCAGCTGCTTGTTGCCACACAGTATCTGGTCAAGTTTTTTTTTTATTCCCTTTTTTAAAAAAGAAAAAAAAAAAATGGGTCGCATTCAGACTCAAGACGCAGGTAAATGCAAATGAACTGTAGTGACATCTTGAGGCCGTTCTGGTTGTCTTCCTCCCTGGCTGCTCCCATTCTCACAGCCCCCCCCCCCCCCCCCCTCTCTCTCTCTCCTCCTCCACTCTCTCTCTCTCTCTCTCTCTCTCTCTCTCTCTTCCAGACTCCTTTCCCCTCTCCCACTCTCTTCTCCTCTCCTTCATCCTCCTCCCTGCCTCTTGACTCTCCCTTCAATCCCTCTGCTTCTATCCTTTCTCTCCCCATCGTCTTCTCTCTTTCTCTCTCTCTCTCTCTCTCTCTCCTCCTCCTCCATTCTCTCTCTCTCTCTCTCTCTCTGTCTTCCAGACTCCTTTCCTCTCTCCCACTCTCTTCTTCTCTCCTTCATCCTCCTCCCTGTCTCTTGACTCTCCCTTCAATCCCTCTGCTTCTATCCTGTCTCTCCCCGTCTTCTTCTCTCTCTCTCACTCTCTCTCTCTCTCTCTCTCTCTCTCTCTCTCTGTCTTCCAGACTCCTTTCCCCTCTCCCACTCTCTTCTTCTCTCCTTCATCCTCCTCCCTGCCTCTTGACACTCACTTCCATCCCTCTGCTTCTATCCTGTCTCTCCCCATCTTCTTCTCTCTCTCTCTCTCTCTCCTCCTTCTCCATTCTCTCTCTCTGTCTTCCAGACTCCTTTCCTCTCTCCCACTCTCTTCTTCTCTCCTTCATCCTCCTCCCTGCCTCTTGACTCTCCCTTCCATCCCCCTGCTTCTATCCTGTCTCTCCCCATCTTCTTATTCTCTCTCTCTCTCTCTCTCTCTCTCTCTCCCATTCTCTCCATCTCTAAGATAACAGTCTCCCACAACAGAAATGCTCCGTGACCTTTCTCCTTTCTCCTACTGTGTGAGAGTGTGTGTGTGTGTGTGTGTGTGTGTAACTCTTCTTACAATGAGAGCTGCAGTGAGGGGTAGAAGAGGGCAAAGTGTGTGTGTACAGGTGTGTGTCTCTGTGTGTGTGTGTGTGTCTCTGTGTGTCTGCTACTCTTCTTACTCTACATTCAGACAGAAGGCGAAAAAAAAGCGTAGAGGTGCGAGCGCATACAAAGTCAGCAGAAGGAGGCGAAGGGAGCGAGATGGACGCCACTTGGCTCCCGGTGGCGAGATCAAGAACCGCTCACTCCAAACTTCTCAGCTTGAGCCAGAAATTCACCCAACGCCTTAAAGCGAAGGCCAATCAGCTTCATTTCTCCCCCCACCTGGTATTTACAGCAGGAAAAATGTCCATAGGGTATTTTTGACCAATAGCATCTGCACAAAAAGACCGTCTTTACCCCTGGCATTACAGTAACATGACTTCTGGGTGATCGAAATGTAATCGGAGAGAGCAGAAATACATAAAATCCAGGATGAAGATCAGAGACGCATTTGACAGCATAAACAACAAAGTGTAAACGCACCTCTGATCCACATCCAGCAGCTACATGGACAGAAATAAGCTTTACTGCGCGGATCCAACCAGAGACGAGGCGTTCACTGTCAAATCTGAAGAACGTAAATGTTACGAGAGGAAGCGGCGTGCTTGACAGTGTTGCGTTTGTTTGCGGCCCGATGGAATAAAAAAATATAACGCTGCGGCAAAGTTTCCAGTAAACTACATAGTCTCTTCATTACTAACATCAAGAAAAATCAGAGCGGCCAGAGGGGGCGCTCTAAACGCAGTAAGTGCAAAACGAATAGCGGCCAATGGAGGATTTCATAAAATCACAAACCATTTGACCAGTTTGAAGTTGAATTATCGGTCTTTATTCTCTCATTTCTATAAGGAGTGTGTCCGTAGAACATAGAAATTTGTTGAATTCATTATATATATGCCAGATTTTTTTTTAAATTCTGCTTTATTTTCTTATCCTATGATTGACGTCAGAGCGTCACACACACGTAAAATGTGAAATTGAGAAGCAAGCAGTCCTGTGATTAATGTAATTTGTGAGTATTTGGAAAAAATGCTGTAGAGTCAGATGAAGTATGATTTTAGCCATGTAGCTCTGTCTCGCCCGCTCGTTTTACAGTTTGTGCTCACTGGTGCTAGGGGGCGCTAGGCTTCACTCATCTGTGAAGAAACAATGGAAGATGTAATGTATAGCCTGGTTTCAGACTCCTGAATCTCGTCCCGCCCACTGTTCAGACTTTGACGAGTGATTCAGAGAGTCCGGTGTTGCTCTAGTCGAAGGCGGAGGGGGTATAAATGTGTTTCCGTGCCTGACTGTCCATTACTGTTGTTACAGCCAGAGAGCGAGGTGCAGAAAGGAGGAGGAGGAGGAGGAGTGGTGAGGAGAGGGAGAAGAAAAGGGAGAGCTCAGGGGACCTGGCCTTTCTCCCTGTTAGATCTCTACACTAGCTGCAGCCGTGTGTGTGTGTGTGTGGTTTTTTTTTTTATGTGTGTGTGTGTGTGTGTGTGTGTGTGTGTCTGTTACTGTTCTTAGAGTGAGAAAAGGGGAGGAGTGTGGGGGAGATAAAAGAGGGGTGAGGAAGAGGAGGAGGAGCTCTGGGGATTCGGCCTGTCTACCTTCTAGCTCCTCTACAGCCAGGAGACGATTAGTGAAGAAATTTAACAAGGAGAGAGAGAGAGAGAGAGAGAGGGAGAGGGAGAGGGAGAGAGAGAGAGAGAGAGAGAGAGAGAGGGAGAGGGAGAGGGAGAGAGAGAGAGCAAGAGAGAGAGAGAGAAATACATCTCCCCCCTCATGTTTCCATAAAGTCTGGAGTTTGTTTTGACGTTTTGACTGTGTGAAGGACTTTGAATTTTGACTTTGGCTGTTCAGTGATCTCACATCTCACAACAAGACGCTGTAACATCACCAGTGTAATCACATTACTTCTAAAGTAAGGCATTACTGTTCCAGGTTCAGTAATCACATCACAGCTACTGATCCAACAGATCGGTCATTTCTTGCGTTTCATTCTTCAGCCTCTTTAACTTCTTTATTGGTGTAAAATCTATCAAAAGATTCCCCTCGTCTTATGCTGCCTTCAAGTCCTGTCAGAAATATCAGAATCACAGCAGAGCGACATGAACGAGTCGACAGAGTGATAAATACGACTCAGAAAGTCTGAATTTAAAGCTGTAGGCTCTGTCTTTATTAAAAACCTAAAAAGACAGATTTAGTGTCTCCCATTATTTAGATTCTTCTGGTAATGTGGTGAATCATCATCATCAAGTGAATCATTTTAGGGTGAAATCCAAAAGAAATGTAACAAATAGAGTAATTATTTTTCTGAGGGAGTATTTCATCATTAGTAATTCATTTTTTTTTTACTTTTTAGGAAAAGTAACTAGTAATACGTAATTTTTTTTAAAATTATTTATTTTTTTCCAGTAATGACCCCAACATTGAACATCAGTAACCACACTGCAAAAACATGACAAGCTGTCCAGTGATTTTATCTTGGCTCCAGACCTATCAAGCTTACTTCATGATATTTTCAGTCAAATTATCTCACTGCACTAGCAGATAATCTTGCTGGTTTCAATAAATTTAACTTAAATCTTGAAACAAGAATCTTTCTCCATGACAATTTCACTTTAAGTAAATGTCCTGAAACAAGTAAAATTATCCTGAAAAAAAGAGTCAATTTTTTTTAAACCGGTAAATTTATCTGCCAGAGAGAGAGATGATTTCACTTTAAAAAAATCACAAAATTCACTGAAAAAAGATAAAATAACAAGTTTGTCAGTTTTACCAGTGCAGGTGTGAGTGGGAGGAACTGGGTGAACTGGGTGAACTGGGTGAATACGCTGCAGGGTCGACTCTCTCTGGACATATAAAGGTTAAAAAACAGAACAAAAGCAACTAAAAACACCTTCAAAACCCACACACCAACAGCAACCACAAGCTAAAACTGAGAACACGAAGTGAGTGTAGTGAACATCCACCCTGCCAGCAGCCCACACAGACACAATTAACATTTCCACACACAGCGGAGCCTCCTCTCCCCCTGCATGTGCCGCCTGCTGCGGCCCCCGAACACTCAGCAATGAGACAATTTCATTTCTGAGAGAAAAATAAATAGTGTTCATAGGAGACATTCGGTGCTTATTCGTCCTCACCTTGTTCCTGCGGGTCAGACAAATGACCAGCCCAGCCTGGCCAAACAGAGAATTTAATAAAACGCAATTCCCCAGCAAACAGTTTGACGTTGAATAATTGCCCGCACCAGTGCTGAAAACCAGTGGACATACAACGCCAACATCGGAGCTGAGGCGAAGTCGAGGCTGCTGCCTGCATCGTTTGGTGAAATCAGGACCTAAATACAGAGCTGGGCGATGTGGTCGAAATCAATATCAGGATAATCATAAGGATTTTTCTCGATATCAATATATATCACGATATGGTTCATGTATGCAAAATCACGTTAAATAATCAAATGAATGTTCATCTCATTGAACTGAATGGTAACGTTAGGTGTGATGTCAAACAAAACAGAAATATTCAAATAATATTCCTACCGTACCTCATTTTATGAGAGTTTTTAAGTAAAATTTGCTTGTCATCAATTCAGACAGCAGAAATGTGTCACGATATTAAAATATCTTCATATCATCACGATATGATTCCACTGAAAGACGATAAACGATAATATTGAATTATCGCCCAGCCCAACCTAAATATCTTCTTGATGTCAGTTCAAAACAGTTTCTAAAGATGTTTTCATTATGAATTTTCACTGACTACGTTTACCTGGACAGCAATAATCCGATATTAACCAGATTAAGACAATAGTCTGAATAAGAAACTGTAAACAGCATTTTCTGATTACCTTAACCTGAATAAGGTCATAGTGGGAGTGAGCGGCATAATCGCATTAAGACATGTGGAGCATTCTGATTTTAGTCTCATTACTGAAGGACATTTTAGACTGTAAACACATTAATCCAGCTAGGACTCTCTATTGGAGGATTCGCCACTTTTTTGCGTCAGGAGCGGCGATCCGACCGCTTGCCGACGCTCGCTCCGCCTTCCAGAGGCTGTGCACTCGTTTCCAGAGGAAAAAGAGACTGACAGCAGAAAAAAGAAGTGCCAACGATTTTTGTGGTGAGGCTGAAACTGTCAGCATGCTCAGGGTTTAGAGGGAAATGGATATCATGAAGTTTTAATTAAAGGCTCAAACTGTCCGTGTCTCCAGTGAGTCTCCTTTGTCCTGTTAATGGGACTTTGCTCCGCAGCATGTAAACTAGGGCTGAACTATTTTGAAAAAATATCTAATTGCGATTATTTTGACTGATATTGCACTTGCGATATGATTTGCGATATTAGAGGGAATGATAGTTTTTACATCATTATTCTCATTTTCATTGAAAAACATATTAAAATGATTATGGTGTGATTTTTGCGGGGATCTGTACCAAACAAAGATGTTTTCTTAAGTCTGTAGAATATGATGTGTAGGCCAAGACATCTCTGCAGCACCACAATATTTCATTAAAATGGTACATTTCGCCTTTAACAAATATTGCACCTCCTGCGATTTGAAAATTGTAGTAGGCCATATTGCAATTTAGATAAAATTTTGATTAATTGTTCAGCCCTAATGTAAACAGGAATATGAATGGAATAGCTCTATAAGGAAACACTCGGAAACAGCTTAATCGGAATATTGTCTTATTTAGAATAAGACCAATAGTCGGATCATGCTGTCCATGTAAACGCAGTCAATGTGCCATAGTATCTTATAGTGAAAATATGGATGTTCTCTGGTTGTTATACAGTTTTAATACGGGCATTTCTTTCCTAAGTGAAGTTTCAGGTCTGCATTGTTATGCGCTTTTCAGATGGAAACAATAAAAGCTGAATTTGAATTTGTCTCCTCCGTCTCTCCGCCTCTCTCCCATCGCTCCCTCTGCCCCTATTAGAGAGGAGGCTGGGAGACGGCGGATAGCCCACCTGAGGAAAGAAAAAAAAAAGAAAAAGAATGAAAGCGAGAAAAAAACAGATTGTGCAGCTCCTTCGGTGTGTTCATGCAAGAGAAAAGGACAAAGTATTAATGTCACACCTCTTGGTGTTATTGTTATGTTTGCTATTTGTGTATAGGGTGTGAAGGTGTTATTTGCTGTGTGTGTGTGTGTGTGTGTGAGAGAGAGAGAGAGAGAGAGAGAGAGTGAATATGTAAGTGGTTATTTCTGTGTCTGTGTGTTTTGGGTATATAATATCACAGCTCAGGGTTGTTATTTGGGTGTGCTGCAGTCGGAGTAAGTAGGACACCAAGTTAGTGATCAGAGAAGCCTCTGCCTCTCTCTCTCTCTCTCTCTCTCTCTCTCTCTGCTCTTACCCATATATGTCTCTCTCTTTCTCTTTGTCATGCAGTTTCTCTATTTCTATCTGTCCCTTTTTCATTCTTTTTCTGCTTAACGTCTGTCTCTGTCTTTCTCTCTCTCTCGCTTACACACACACACACACACACACACACACCCTTGCAGAGGCTCATGGGGCCACAGGAGAGAAGGGAAAGAGAGAAAAAAAAGAGAGGGAGAAATATATAGAGAGAGAGAGGGAGGGAGGAGGAGGAGGAGGAGGAGGAGGAAGAAGTAACCAAATTCCTCCCACGCAGTAGAAGAGATATGAGCAATTTTAAATGGAAGTGAAGGAGGGATGGAGAGGGAGATGAAGAGAGCGAGAGCGGGACAATGAGACAGAGAGAGTGAGGGAGAGAAAGTAAAACAGGAGAGAGAGAGAGAGATGGCGAGAGTGTGAGATAAGAGAGAAAGAGCACCAGAGAGAGAGAGAGAGAGAGAGAGAGAGAGAGAGAGAGAGAGAGAATGAAGTTGCGGTTATGATACTCCATCTCAATAATCTCCTAATATCATTACACATCCACATTCTCCGCGCCTCACGGCCGCTCGTTACGTTCCCCGCAATTACTCACCGCGGTAACGACATTAAAGCCAACGCTCGCTGCGATTACGCCGCCGCCGCCGCTCTTTGTTCTTACTTAGCCGGGCCGCCGCGGGCCGCCGTGATGAGCGAGCACGTGTTCGCCGGGACGCCGCGCTCGCTGTGGTTAAAAAACCCCCATGAATTCATTATGTCCGCTAATACAGCAGAGCGGAGGAGGGGAGAGGGGCCCGCCAGGAAGAGAGGGTTGACGACTAGATGGAGGGAGGAGGGGGAGGGGGGTTGCAGCCTCACATCTTTGGCTACATTTTAGTGCGTTTAGCTGAAGCTGTTCTCCACACGGCTTGACAATGATCGAGTGCGTTTACATGCACGCTAATGACTGGGAATAATTAAGTTATGACAGGAATTCGTTATTCGATTGATGCGTTTCCATGTGCTCTAGTAATGCGATAACGGGGGAAAAAAATCGCGGTTTACCTGATTCAGTCGGTTGGATTTCTCTCCCTTAAGGAAGTGACGTCTAAAGTCAAACTTCCCGCCGGTTTTGGATTTTGCCTCCTTGTCTCCTTCCAGGGACGTTGTTCTCTCTCCCGTTCGGTTTGTGCTCATGCGCGGATATAAATAACCTTAAGACATCAGATTGAGGGTAAACATGCGCCGATTAATTGGAAAGGTTGGGCGAAAACCTGCTGAGTTAATCGGGTTTCTCATAATGCGACAACGGCCTTTATCGGATGAAGGAAATCGTATAATTCTGTTGGACGCGTGACGGCCTGGCAGGAGGCAAAACCCCTTGATGGGGAATTGGGCGGGGAGGGGGGGGGGGGCACAAACTGGGAGACGAGACAAGAAGGCTAGCTGTTTGCAGAAGGCAACAGAGAAAATAATAAAGAGTGATGTGGAAAAGACAGTAAAGTAGCACGGGCATCAGCTGGACGGACACACATAAGGACTTGGAGAGAGCAAGTAGCATGACAGATACGATCAGCAGAGACACCAGCAGTCAAAACATGCAGCAGACACACGGCATGAGAAAGAAGTTTGTGTCGCCACTTTGCTGAGAAGCAGCTGCACGTCTGTCTGAGGCGGAGTCCTTGGAGGCGGAGAGAGACGGAGAGAGATGAAATTGTCCAATTTCAGACACTTTTGCAACTCATTCCAGTCAGTGGGGGCAGGGAGTGGAGGGAGGGAGGGAGGGAGGAGTTGTGGGACAGTTGTCTCTCCGGCTGCTAAACCACTTCACGTTCCGTCTCATTCTGCGGCGGAGAAAGTGTCCCATCGCTAATTTCAGATGCTGGGGGAACGCGGAGCCGGTCGTTCCCCCCCGGGGGCCACCCGGAGGAGAGCAGAATGTGAATCGCACCAAACTCAAAGGCCACTGCAGATGACTCACTTTTTACACTCTTGTTGTGCTGCTGCTGTACTGCTGCTCCCCAAGAGGAATTATTAGGGACGGGACGATGTGCTTATGTCACGATGCGATTCGATACGCGATATGGGGGCGTCCAGCGTGACTCGCTGCCTCTCGAAACTCCCGGACCGCCTTAACAAAGCTTAAACTAGCCATTGTGTGTCTAAAATGAATCAAGATTCAGCAGCTGCACGGCCGATTTCTCGCCTCAAATATTTCCAGAAGCAGATTTCGGTGAACTGTGTCGGTGAAATAAGAGAAAGTTTCTGAACAAGCCGCCATGTATTTCCAGTGTGAAAACCAGAGACAGAAACCGAGGATGGCCTGGCGAGCGGTGCGTTCGTCCAATCAGGCGCAGCCTTCGGTCCATGGCACATGAAAGTAACTGGGCTGCAAACCATCCTGTTTATACACAACTATTGTTCCAACAGAGTTTGAAATAAACCCAGGAAGACGTTGGGTTTTAATATTTGGGAGGAATTTGTGTTTATGTTTGAGATGAAAGAGATCACTATCGAGACTCCGCCTACGTTATTTCAGTGGGACTCCCATCAAGCGCCAATATTGGGCCAGTGACACCCCTAAAATGTTCCATAATGCAGGATAGATGCAGGTTAGGTACTTCTACAGTCCTACTCTACATTGGCTACTACTGTGTTCACAACATACACCTCTACTGCCTGACAAGGGCAAAAGGCAGCAACTTGCTTTTATGTTTTTTTTTTTTATTTGATGTATATTTCTAATACCTTGCATTTTCTTCCTGCATCTTTTTTAATGTCTGTTGTATGTTTTGCACCGCACTCTGAGCCGCAGGTCCTGTCTGAAAGGTGCTATACAAATAAATCTATCATTATTAACGCTCAGAGGGTGAAACTGAGAAAAATGCCCGGAGTGTTTTTACTGCCAAGCCAAATGACTTGTAGGAAGGGAGATCTTTGGAAATGTGTTTTGTTCACTTAGGAAGAGGTTATTTACTTCTCCTTCTCTGACATACCCGAATAAAAATGACTACATGCCACCGACCTTCGCTATATCACAGATTTGCTTACTGCCAGCCGCGGCAAAAGCAGTTGGCGTCTCACAGCTCTCTAGAATAAACTTTATCTGTGTGTCTTTCTTGACTATGAGCTGAGTTTAAATGATGCTCATTAACTCCTAATTGTATCATCCAAGTAGGTTTTGCAGAAGTCCTACTTTTACTTTTACATGTTACACTCTTGCTGCACTGTTGCTCAAGGGGGACTTGTTTGGAAAATCCTGTAGCTGGTCATTAATGCAGGATAGATGTATGTGTGTGTGTGTGTGTGTGTGTGGGGGGGGGGGGGGGGGGGTCGGGGGAGTGTCAGTCGACAGCAGTATTGCATTTTCTCGTTCCTCATTCTGTTCTATCACAAAATCCTCTAGTATCACATTGTTTAATATTACGTCTATTTTGTATTCTACTGTCTTCTATCATAATGTAATACTGTTTTGTAATGCATGTCACTACATGATTGTTATGCATTTCTGTGTATTACATCATAATTGTTTTGTATTGTATTATATCAGATTATAGTCTTGTTTAATATTACATTACATTATGTAATCTATGGCGAGGTAATAGCAGGCAGGCCATCAGTTGCATTAATAACAAACTAACAAGGCAAATGATTTGGGTGACAGCAGAGAGGAACTTTGCTCAAAGGCACCGCAATAAAATATTCATTGTACAGTATTGTGTTACATCGTAATGCTTTGTTTGTTCCATTGTTGTTGTATGATGTATTGTGCTGAGTCATGTTGTATGAGACAAACAACGACAAACCATTCAGTCAGACGGTCAGACCGCTTCATTCATTCATTCATTCATGCATTCATTCATGCATTCACTCATTCACTGATTCATTCATTCATTCATTAATTTATGCATTCATTCATTCATTCATTCACTGATTCATTCATTCAATCAATCATTCATTCATTCACTGATTCATTCATTCACTCATTCATTCACTCACTTATTTATCAACTCATTCATTCATTCATTCATTCACTGATAAATTAATTCATTCACTCACTCCTTTATCAACTCCTTCATTCATTTACCAACTTCTTCATTCATTCATTCATTCATTCATTCATTCATTCATTTAGTCATTCAATTTCATTCATTTATCAACTCTCATTCATTCATTCACTCAATCATTTATTTATTTATATTATTTATTTATTCATATTAATTTATTCGTTTGTCAACTCTTTCTTTTGTTTGTTTATTGATGTTTTCCTGGGGTCGACATAAAACCTAAATTACAAAACTATACTATACTATTCATTCATTCATTCATGTATTCCTCCCATCCTTCCTTCCTTGTGTCATTTCATCCTTCATTCATCCACTCCTCCTTCTTGTCTTAATTTATTACTCCACTTACATCCCTCCGTCCTTCCTTCATTTATTTCTCCACTCCTTTCATCCTTCCTGCCTTTCATCATTCATTCAATCAATCAATCAATCAATCATTCATTCATTCATTCACTGATTCATTCATTTGCTCATTCATTCACTAGCATATTTATCAGCTCCATTCATTCATTCATTCCTTCATTCATTCATTCACTGATTAATGAATTAATTCACTCACTCCTTTATCAACTCCTTCATTCATTCATTGATCAGTTTATTCACTCACTCACTCACTCATCTATCAACTCATGAATTCATTAATTCATTCACTCACTCCATCAACTCCTTCATTCATTCATTTACCAACTTCTTCATTCATTCATTCATTCATTTAGTCATTCACTCATTTATCAATACTTTCATTCATTTATTTATCAACTCATTCATTCATTCATTCATTCATTTATCAACTATTTCTTT
Source organism: Centroberyx affinis (assembly GCF_046629955.1). Taxonomy (NCBI): domain Eukaryota; kingdom Metazoa; phylum Chordata; class Actinopteri; order Beryciformes; family Berycidae; genus Centroberyx; species Centroberyx affinis. Next base: position 19,806 of record NW_027283403.1, on the reverse strand, counting down.
AATTCACTCAATTGTTTGTTTATTGTTGTTTTCCTGGGATCGACATAAAACCTTAATTACAAAACTATACTATACTATTCATTCATTCACTCACTTATGTATTCCTCCCATCCTTCCTTCCTTGCGTCCTTTCAGTCCTTCATTCATTCACTCTTCCTCCTTGTCTTAATTTATTACTCCACTACTTACATCCCTCCTTCCTTCCTTCATGTATTCCTCCACTCCTTACATCCTTCCTGTCTTTCATCATTTATTCATTCATTCATTCATTCATTCCTCCACTCTGTCCACTCTTCTATCCCACCTTTCTTCCTTGCAGCCTTGCTTCATTCATCCACTCCTTCCTTCCTTCTATCCCTCCCTCCCTCCTCATCCTTCTACTCTTCCTCTCTCACTTTCATTGTTATGTAACTCTTCTATTGGAGCCTACAGTTGTGTGATTCCTGTGTATATTTCATCTGCCTTCATCCTATAGTTGTGCACTTCCTTCATATTTCAACAGGGCTGCGTCTGGCTGCCTCCTTTTATCTCCCTCTCTCTCCCTCTCTCTCTCTCTCTCTCTCTCTCCTCTCTCTCCCTCTATACCCTCTCCCACAGTAGGCCTGGCGTTATATATTTTATGGTTTTGTGTCATATAGTATTACATCATGAGGTAATTTTTTTCTGTTTTGTTTTTATTGCCTTCCATTACTGTTTTGTGCTATATTGTTTGACATTAATATTTGATGGATCATAAGTCCTGGCAAAGTATAGAAGCTGCAGTCAACCAGTAATATTTCAAACATGAGATCAAGCCAGACCGTTTTACAGTCTCTCTCTCTCTCTCTCGCTGTCTCGCTCTTATCCAGCAGAGAAAAAAAAAAAGCCTTAAGCTCATTGCCTTTAAATCTGACCTTTTTCTTAGTGTTGAGAATTATCACAGTGAGAGAAGAAAGGCGGTGAGATAGATAGGCATAGAGAGAGAAAAAAATGGTGCAGGAAAGATGGAAGAGTGACAAGAATATGAAAAGGAGAGACAGTAAAGAGAGTAGGGAGTGAGAGAGTAGAAGAGATACACCCCCCCCCCACACACACACACACAGAAATGCAGAGGAAGAGAGACCTTCCTGCAGCAGATGGCTGTAAATCCTCTGGTGACCGTAAGCGGGTCGAGACCCTGGAAAATCCTGGTAAATCCATATGATTCCTCGATTTACCTTACTGTCCAGCATCACTAAATATGAAAAGTTTTATTCCAAGCTGAGATTATCTTCCATTTAAACAAAAAAATACTGGCTACTATGTCTGTATCACTTCTGACATGAAAGTAATGGAAGGTTTTTTGGCCACTGTTGAAGCTTGAATTATTTTGGCATTTTTGAATTTCAGTGAGCGCATTTTTTCCATTTTGTAAACTATATATGAACCATACACCATATATGAAATCGTTCATATACGGTATATGAAGGGTAGTGAGGGTGTTTCCTACCATTTAATAGTTAGGCTGGGGTTCCCAGTGGGAGCTGCTTTCTTACCTAAAGGAATTACATTTGCATTAGTGTCAGTGGAAAATTTCAGTGTCTCCTGGTTTAAATGCTGCTTTAAAATCTGTTCCACCTCTCCATGGAGGTATTTTGAGGGAAATGCTGGCACTATCACCTGCCAGGGGTTTGCAGAGGTGGAAAGTAACTAAGTATTGAGTATTTCCATTTTGTGAGACTTTCTACTTTTTCCTCCACTACATTTATCTGCTGGCAGGAGTTACTATTACTTTGCAGAATAAGGTTTTATATGCAAAACATACGATAAGCTCAACAGCAACAGTATATGGAGCAGTTAGACCGACAACATTAAAATACTTCTTACAGGTTAATGCGACAATAATTTAACACTCTGACAGAATTAGGACTTTGATACTTAAGACTTCTACACTTTAACTTAAGTAAACTTTTGAAGACTCTTAGGGCGTTTTCACACCTGCGCTTTTAGTCTGCTCTGGTCCGAATCAACTGATTCGGACCAGAGCAAACGAACTATAGGTGTGAAAACTCCCTTAAGTAAAATTTTTAATGGATTAGTTTTCCATTATTGTAAAGGAATGGCAGATTTTTCCACTGCTGCGGATTCACAGATTGCAGATACAGATTTCACAGATTGATTCTCACTGTGGTGATTCTCACTAAAAATGTCCATACTATTTTGAAAGACATGTGCCATTTATTTATGCAGCATTATTAATACCAATGCCTCTAGAGCTGGTAGAGATTTAGTGTCTTGCTCAACGACACCTGGCATTAGAAGCTGAATTAGAAATAAAACACAGACAAATAAGGTCCAGTGCCAAAAGAAGATGTCTTTATTAATACTGCTGGGGGGAAATTAAAGCCAGCTAAAGTTCTTCCAGGACCGGAGCAGATCTCTGGATGCTGGGGAACACGTTCTCTCTCGCAAAGCCAAGTCTTCATTCCGTTCAGTCTCTAGGTCCAATCTCTCAAGCTGTTCTTATTCATTATTTTTTATTAATCTCGGGAAAGTAGACGTCCTGCCTCACATCCACACAGCTCCACAGTCTTATGCCGCTGGCTGGTTTCCTTTTGCTGCAAAGGAAACTTGTTATGATGATGCATCTCCTGCTCTGCTCTTGTTCAGTCTGCCCGTTGATGCTCTCATGTGACCTCATCAACTGGCCGAGTCATTTGACATGTGAACATGTCACCGGGAAGTGCCGCGTGACGTGACGTGACACTTGAACTATATAGTTTCCTTTTTATACAGTTTTCTTGCACTGTCTTTTCTTTTATCTTTCTATTTTCGCTTGATTTGAACTGTACTAGTTTACTTTTTAAGTCTTTTATCTTGTGGATCTCTTGTCTGTACTTTTGCTTTACTTTACCTTTACTGCATTTTTTATTATTCTGTAAAGCACTTTGAATTGCCTCAGTGTATGAAATGTGCTATACAAATAAAGCTGCCTTGCCTTGCCTTGCTTGGAGTGGTGTTCATCCACCGAGGACGGTCCTTTGAGACTGAAACGTCTGCACTTTACACCTTTTCATTACCTCCGCCAAGGAGGTTATGTTTTCGGTGCTGTTTGTTTGTTTGTCTGTTTCTTTGTCTGTTAGCAGGATTACGGAAAAACCACTGGCCCGATTTTCATGAAACTTGGTGGAAGGGTGTAGCACGGGCCAAGGAAGAACACATTCAATTCCGGATCCGACTCACGAAAAAGCAATAGTAGCACGAACCTTGGCGGAGGTCTGCGCTCTCCGAGTGCCCTTCTAGTTAAAGCATCTCGCAATAACCTTTTCTAGTCGTCTTTTTGCAAGTAGTGTGCGGGCTTTCCACCATTTCAGAGAGAGGATGTCCATACACTGAATATATAAGGTCCCAAAATATTTGTTGCTGCAGCGTTTCGACCGGTGCGGTCTTTGCCGGGCAAAATCGTTTTTACCTGACGGAACATCCTTCCTTGTCTCTCTGTAAGTTGCTGATTTTGTCTTGCTTCTGTACCCAAGTTGGGCTGCGATGTGCACACCATGCTACTTCTTTCACTTTTCCCCATTTCACTCACTGACCTGTTTTTGGCCTACACCCCTACAGCCATGTGTATCTGCAGCTCCATCCCACATTTTCGGGAGTTCCAACCTCATGGTCACAAACCTGTTTCTCTAACCTCTAGAATGCCTCCTCCCCCCTGTCCTCCTTCAGCCCAAACGCTCCAGCCACGCTCCCCTGTGCACTTAAAGGTACAGTTTAGCGGTTTAAAGGAGGTATAGGAGCAGACTCTGACATGGTAAAGGTGATTACTGGATCAAACAACTTGTATGGTGAGTGATTCCCCTCAGCCTCCTCGGCCTGCTCTGCTGTGGCTGCGACTGGGCGCTCTCCACTGTGAACCGGCTGAGTGGAGCAGCGGCGCTCCACTCATCAGTGAACTGAACCACCTGCTGCCATTTCAGTAGTCCTGCTGAGTATGAAGGGCTAGGCCATTGTGCTCTGAATCCATTCTTAGGACTCGTATCTTAGAGGAAACATCCAGCCTCAGATGACTCTTACACTTTTAAAAATCAGTAATTTGTGATGTTCAGTGCATTCCAGGAGGAGTGTTGTCATTTTCCTTCTTGGTGAACCCACTTCCCTTAAACCGGCCTTGTCTAGTTCTACTTCAGTTACTCATTTCCTACATTTCCCAGAATGACTTTCAACTTATTGCTTTCAATCAAAGATGGGCATACGGGCATGGAACTATAGCTAGCCAGTTAGAACACTGAGGCGTGTCTCAGAACACCACCTGTCTTGATGCTGCATTGCATTCTGGTCTCTCTCCTGCTCCTGTGGGTGGAGGAATTGGTCTCTCTTCCTCTTCTACGATGGATTTCTCCCCGTATGATTGTTGAACGTCTCTCGGTGCAAAATGGCGGCTCTAGAAAGAAGCCCTCGCTCTTTGATTCTGAGGGACTGACACCAAAACCTGACGTGTACCGCTGATTTTTTTGGTAGCTGAAAATGTATTTTAATTTATTCAAACTCCACTGTAGCCGCGCTGGAAATATCTCAGTGTGACACCACGTTGCCTCTGTTTGGCCAGTTGTCCTCAGGAATAAGAAAAAATACACCAAAAACAAGAAAATGGGTCCAGAAACACAAGGTACATCATTTTATTAACTATTGATGTTTTAGGGTGGTTTTAGGGTGGATTTTTCCTTTAAGCGTTATGCATGTGAGATTACCAAATTCACATATTCATCTTAGTCCCCTGTGTGCTGTCTGACTGCCTCCCAGCCTCCCTCTGACCTCCCAGCGGTTCAGAGGAGTTGAAGTTGCCTGAAGCGCATCATTCCAGTTTTAGAAGTTTTGTTGTCATTCCGTCAACCGAGGAAGTTACTTACTGTCATCATTTGTTTTTACTTTTAGCTATAAATAATTTTATAGACCCGGTGTCACTTCTATGCACTTCTTTGAACATGTTCATTAATTTTGGAATGAAACTCTTGCATGCACTTCAATTCAATTTCACACTGGCTGTCACAAAATTTTGGTGTTAATGTAATCTCACAATGGATTCTTATTTTTGTTATTACCTATTCCACTACCTTTGCTTATAGAATAGTGGAATGTCAACTCTCTTTTAATATTTAAGGAGGAGTTACCCAGTTTAACCCAACATCAGCCCAGAAACAGATTTTGCCTGAGAGCCTTTAGGCAGCTCAGATCATCTGTGAGCGTCATGCTGAACTTCCCACATCTCACTGTTTTTCCTCAGAAGCTTTCCTCTGGCCACACCAAATTATTGATTGGTAAGAAATGTCACACTAAGCCTAGTGCAATTATGAATTGCGAGATATCAAAGTAAAAATAGCTGCTAGCCGAGCAGCAAATTGCATCAACTTAGTCAGGGTAGTCTGAGCTAAGCATAATTTCATTAGATTTTAATTAAGTTAATGTAGCATTTTTGATGGACATAAATTTTGTGTGAAAAGTGCTGCCTTTATGAAGATCGGGCAAAAAGAAAAAGTTACTTGTGAGAATTATCTTAAAGGATAAGGCTGGTGTTTTTTTAATGCTTTCTTAAAGTCAACAAATCCTATGAAAATAACAAAATCAGCAATGAATTTGTTTTGCTAACAAGTCTCGTCCATGTAGCCGATGCCCAATGCAGCCATGTCCCAGCAGCCATGGAACTCCATTGTATTTAAAAAACGATTAAAAACCCGTCACAGAGCCATGCTGCTGCAGCATATTTCATCATCACGATGCACCGGGCCGGCCGACTTTTTCCTCAAACAACTTAATAAACACTGTAAACTGTAAACACTTTGCGATCTCAGGAAAGTAGTTCCGTAGCACAGAAAATAGTCTGCGGCGTAATGAAGAATTTGTTCCCATTTGAATTTGATTTGGTAATAACTACAACAGCCTGACTTTTCATGGTAACAGTTAGCGATTTTTAAAATTGAAACTATGTCTTTGTGAGCTGGATTTCAAGGTTTTTAGCTTACAATCGGAGCCAATGTCTTCCGGTTTGAAGGCTAAAAAGGGAAAGTGGGAAGTCAGAAAGTAATGAGAGTAGAGCAAATGCATTGTTGATTTTGTTATTTTCATAGGATTTGTTGACGGTAAGAAATGCATTAAAAAACACCAGCTGTATCCTTTAAGCCAAATATTAGCCAAGAGCTGCCATATGTCTGCAAGCCTTTAGCATCTAGACAACAGAAAAGGATTTTTGGTGAAAAGTTCCACATAGTCAAGGAAAGGACCTCCTCCTATTAGCCTGGCTGATGCAAGTAGGTGACTGACAGGGAGGAAACCTCCAGATCTATTGGGGTCACTGCAGCAGCCAGAATATTCCCCCAGCAGTCTGATCTTCAAATTGGTCCGGGACGGCCACTTTGGATGCTTAATTAGTTCAAGAAATATTATCTTGACTGACTTCACCCAAATTTAAGGCAAGGCAAGTTTATTTATATCGTACATTTTGTACACAAGTTCAAAGTCATTTACACACAGTCAATTCAAAGTGCTTTACACAAGGTATTTAAATATTGCTTCTACAATCCACAAGTCACTGGATCACAGGATAATCCTTTCTACATTTTGATTTTTTACTTTTGTTTTTTTGGAGGTGGGGGGGTATTTCTGCTTAATTGGATAGTATGGACTTACGAATGTCAGGAAAGATGGAAGAGAGAAGGGAGGACATGCAACAGTTGGACTTGAGCCTGTGACATAGCGAGTGAACTGCGTCTGACAGATGGTCAAAAGAGTTATATGTGTTATTTTGGCCAGTGCTTTGGCTTAATGGAGAGTGGAAAGCAACAGGGGAGATGGGAGAGAAGGAGGGAGGAGCGAGGCGTTCCAAGTCACACATCACATTCCTGTTCACTTCTACTGAGGGCTTTCAGGTGATGTAACATCCTCTGGCAGCCATGTTGGAGGTCCTCAGGTCTTGGGCAACAATGGTTGAGATCAGCTGCGGTTTTTGACCGGGAACTGATAATTTCCCAACTGATATCTGATCGATTTTGTGTTCAGATAATGTCAGCTTGTTAGCTATCAGCTAACCATCACTCTCTTGTTGTAAACACATCTGATTTGTGCACTAGCCAACCTGTTTAGTAGAACCAAGTGTTAGCTAGTAGCTGCATGTTAATAACATCAGTTGCTTTGCTAAATTAGCCTGCTGGCTAGTTCGCTAGCTAACGATGCTAAAGAACAAGTTTGTTCAGGTTAATGGAGCAACAACAACAACTCAAGAGCGTTTTGGACCAGAGCCTGGGGCTACAGACAAGACAAACATTTTAAAAATGAACAAAACAGACAAAAATAAATTTGGAAACAAATAATTGGATAATTCACTTTTACTTATAACATTACTGAATTTACCTACACCCACACCACAACAACCATTTTTCAGTTATCTCTCTTTTTGTAGCCTGGTTGTTCTATATTTGGCCATTTTTTGTGCAGATCCAGTCCTCCACTGGACCTCCATGATGTCACCAGATGTGCTTGCTGGGGTCTAAGCCTCTATTGATTGAGTGCTCTAAGATAATGGGATATGAACTTTCATTTAAGGTGATTTTCTCTTTAATGCAGCCCTGACCCCAGACTCATCTTTTTTAAATCTTCTTTAGATATATATCCCTCCCCCATATTCTCTCAGTCTTTTTACATTTTCTTCCCAAGACTGAAGGATTACCATGTGACCCATAACACCCTTTACAGCTCTATCCGCCAAAGACGGCGGTTTCATGTAAAGGCCTCTTTGAATAGAATGAGCTATTCCTCAACAATCCTTACAAGCACCCCTGCCACCCACACTATTCTCTCATCCCCTTTATATCTTCTTAAGAATATGAGATTACTGCGTGACACGTAGCACCCTTAACAGCTTGATTCTCCCAAGACAATGTTATTTTTAAACGCCTCCCTCTGTAAGTCATGTCAGATGTGAAATAGGCTTTGAGCGGAGAGGGAGAGGGAGAAGATCGGCACTGATTTGGATCTAGTAGGAAGAAATACATTGAGATGTGATAAAATAAATGCAATGATATGCAGTATATGGAGAATTTTTATTATTATTATTATTACTCGTGGGGTGTAGAGTGAAAGAAGCCTTTATTTCATTAGGGCTCAAGCTTTAAAATCCTTCTTAATTATTTTGCTGCCAAAGCCTCCATCAAGGTGATGATGATGATGATGATGATGATGATGATGATGATGAAATAAACTCGACACCCCACTTATTCACACATTGACAATAATATAATGATCTTTAAAAATGTTACTTTAAGCAACTTTAACACAGAGACCCGTGAATATCTTGAATCAAAAGCTGACAGTTTATCTGTCAGTCACACAAAGGTACGAACTGGAACTGAAAATGGTTCTTCAGAGTGATGTCATAGAAGAACCATTTCAGACCAAGGTTCTTTAAAAAAACATTTCTGCTCTCCTTTGTTTAGCCTCCTGCATTGTGTTTTTGTTTATCTGCCCTTGTACAGCCTCATTTGCAATTGCACAATATATACTGTGGAGGGGTTTGGTTATTTTCCACATTTATGCCATCACCCACCATCCAATAACTGAGGATTAAGAACTATTAAAAGGTGCTTGAAAGGTTCTTTGTGGAACCAGAAGTGGTTCTTCTATGGCTTACTCCGAAGAACCATTGTCAGTTCCAGTTTGCACCTTTATTTTTCTGTGTGCTCATTCAGCTACACATTTACCTTTTTGATATAAATCCTAAATACATTATAGATGAGTCAACAGCAGTACAAGACTAACTCACTCACACTCCCAATACTTCTACTACACACCTTTATTAATACACTGCGTGTATAGAATGTCATCCTCGCTCATAAATATTGAATTACATTGTCAGTATCAGTCTCAGTTCCCTTTAATGCCACACAGCCCGGCTGCTGGAATCACTTTATGGATAAAAGATTTCTCTGACATTTACAACACATTAGCGAGCATAAGAGAATATGAATATGTTTCCTAAACTCTGAATGAGGACCAAAAAATGGGTTGCAGGTCTGTTTTGTGGTGGTTTTGTGGAAGAGCACTAGTATGTTTTTATGAGCCTGGGTCCCACATCACCGCTGAAACTACTTATCACTTTGCCAAAATTTGGGTCCTGTGCTGAAAAAATGTCAGTGGTTTATCCGGCCTATATATTCATAGAAACTTCAGGACCCAAAAAATCCCGTTCCCTGGTGCCTGTCTGCAGTGTTGACAGTCAGACGCACAGGTTCAAAAGGTAGCAAGCTGCCCCAGTTTTGACTGCTATTTTTCAGACTGCTGTCTGGAAAATTGGAAAATATAATCCTTCCAGCTGAATCCTAGTGGATTTTTATGGCAATTTGGGAATAAATCAGACTAATACAAAGGTTCCCCAACTAAGAAACAAGCAAATAAAGCTTAGAGCGGGAACATACAGACGCATCTAAGTCCTTTTATGGCAGTTCTCCTCTAGATTCTCTGATTGCTCATAATTAGAATCAGAATCACTTTTAAGTAAAAATCCATCACATTTTCATATAAATACATTTCCATTTTGTTACAGGAAGTAATGCATTTTACGTTTCCGGTTTGTTTGGAATAAACAAAAGAAGAAGAACTAGTTAGCATGAGTAGTGTCATAATTTGGAAACTCCTCCTGCAGTGGTAATGCAGGACAGTCTCATGGTGTCTACACTGTAAAACTGTCTTAACTTAAAGACCCCATGAGATGAAAAACACCTTTTTCTTTTTTTTTTTATCTTTTTGCCGATGTTGCTGTTCACCTATTCACCAATCCAGGCCAAACAAATGACAAAAAATGTTGATTTCTAGAAATTTTATATGTAAATGAACAGAGTGTGTCTTTCCGGTAAACAACACGTTTCTGTTGATGACTCATCCTGCACTCGGGGGCGAATACAAAAATTTCAGCCAATCAAATTTTGATTGGCTGAAACCGTTGCAATTATTCCCCCCCAACCCCCCTGCTATTTTTTCCCAGCATGCAGCTCAGTTCAGCTGCAACACGGACGAAGGAGTGTTTTTGTTTCTGGCTGCTTCACCTAACTCAAACTCAACTCTTTTCCCAGACGGAGCGACGGAGGCAGAGAATATTCCTCACAGAACCACTTCCTCCATATCTCATTAATATTCAAATAAGCCCCTCCCACTGACACTATCCCACCCTAACTTTAGGTTTCATTCAGACATACGTCAAGACACGGAAGCAAATCACGCTTTCTGTGCCACTTCATGGGGTCTTTAACTCTTGAAGTGTTAAAATCAACACTGGCAGTGAGTCCAATGGACACTTACTAGCGCTTTTGATGTGCTAATGCAGGATTGGGGTGTGTGTGTGTGTGTGTGTGTGTGTGTGTGTGTGTGTGTGTGTGTGTGTGGTGGGGGAATCTACAATGGCTGCCAGTGAATGTTATCACCTTTTGAACTATGATAAAAACAAATCCCGCTCCAATTTCTGCATCGGTGGTCAACGTTGTTTGTCCAGTTATATAATACATTATGTAGCTACTAATTTATGGCTTTATTATGTGTGTGTGTGTGTGTGTGTGTGTGCGTGTGTGTGTCTGTTCTCGTTCATAACTCATGTTACAAAATAGTCATCAGAGGAATTTTCTGGGTCATGTTCGCGCTGAACACGCACACACACCTGGGTCAGGGATGGAACGTACCGCACCTGCTATTCACACACACACACACACACACACATGCTCACACACACACACACACACACACACACACACACACTGTCTTCTGGTCCAGGAATAAACACAGACTGAGAACATTGTGTGGGAAAAAAAGTGAAAAAAGAGAGGAAGGTCAAGATGTTCCTGGAAAATGGCCAACAGCACAGACACACTCTTCACACCGTTTTTTGGTGTGAAGAGACAGAACAGACTTCAGAAAATCACAAAACTCCAAAAAGTACATTGAGTCAGTGATCGATTGAAAATGTCACCCAAAGCCTTGTGAGGTCATCAAAGAAGACACACAACACAGTAAGGGATTTTAACTTTTTGGTATTGATTTACTGCCGCTGTCATTTTCAAACTTAGCTTTAAATCAGCTGCTGTCCTAAAGACGACCCTAAATAAGAAGACGTGGATGTGACAATAAAGTTTTAGAGGCGACGTGTTTTTGAGGATTATTTCCTGGAGGAGACTCATTTGTTTCTGCGGGTGTCAGCTGACTGACAGGAGGCAGAGCGGAACGTAACGCAGCGCTGAGACGAAAACACTCGACTAGGGTCCAGCGAAATGAGGAGAAAACAGAAAGTTTGGCTTCATGTTTAGTCTGTGATGGATTCTGTCGCTCTGTGGAAGTTGATTTTCATACCGGACAAGAATGAACGGCAGCAAACGACTTCTTCTGAAGGAGGAAAACGAGCCTGATATCTGCAACTATGCTGACTGTGTGCAGAAAAACCAGGAAGGATGGAAAGAAAAGAGGCAACCTGGACGACTGGCACTAACTTAAAAAGTATTATTCTTTAGCTTATCTACACTTTGTTTAGCCTTCACTGCAAAAACTGATTGATTTGTTGAGTTATTGTATCTCGTATCCAGATTTATGAGGCTTATGTTCTTATTTTTTTAGTGACATCATCTCACTGCACTGGCAGATGTTTTTACCGGTTTCAACACATTTGACTTTTCAGGACATTGACTTGGTAAAAGGGAAATTGTCATTGTTGATGATGAAAAGTTGATGATTTCATGAAAGAAGTCATATTGGCATGAATTAAGTGAAATTTATTGAAACCAGCAGTATTATCTGCCAGTGCAGTGAGGTAATTTGACTAAACATATATATATATATATATATATGTATGAAATAAGCTTGATATGTCTGGAAACAAGATAAAATCACTTGACAGCTTGTCATTTTTTGCAGTGTAGATCTATGTTTGCTTGCCCTTTAGATTCTGCTGCTCTGCTATTGGACTACTGACTCTGATTTTGACTGTATTTTTGTTGTCTGTCTTTTATGTTAGCAAACGGATGCTGCTTTTTGTTTGGCTACATTTCTCTTAAAAACAAAAAAAGGTTAATCAGTGGAATAACCAGGTTAAATAAATTTCAAACAATTTAAGAAAAGTCACTCACAGCCTTGTAAGATCCCACAGGAGTCAAACTCAATAAGCTGTCTGAACCCAAATTACATCAACTTAAGCAAAACGTTTTGATCGGTGATTAGATTATGAACAGTCATGATCATTAGCTTGATGAGTTCGACTTTTTATCAAACTGAATGTTTTTGAAGTAAGCTGAATACGCCGGACACATTTTTGGCATTGACCTTCTGAGTATGTGAACAAGACGTGGATGCAGGTGACGGGGGACAGGTGACGGAGGACAGGTGACGGAGGACAGGTGACGGGGACAGGTGACGGGGACAGGTGACGCGGACAGGTGACTGTGGACAGGTGACGCGGACAGGTGACTGTGGACAGCTGACGGGGACAGGTGACGGGGGACAGGTGACGGGGACAGGTGACTGTGGACAGGTGACTGTGGACAGGTGACGGGGACAGGTGACGGGGACAGGTGACTGTGGACAGGTGACGCGGACAGGTGACTGTGGACAGGTGACGCGGACAGGTGACTGTGGACAGGTGACGGGGACAGGTGACTGTGGACAGGTGACGCGGACAGGTGACAGTGGACAGGTGACGGGATCAGGTGACGGGAGCAGGTGACGCGGACAGGTGACGGGGACAGCTGACGGGGACAGGTGACTGTGGACAGCTGACGGGGACAGGTGACGGGGGACAGGTGACGGGGACAGGTGACTGTGGACAGGTGACTGTGGACAGGTGACGGGGACAGGTGACGGGGACAGGTGACTGTGGACAGGTGACGCGGACAGGTGACTGTGGACAGGTGACGCGGACAGGTGACTGTGGACAGGTGACGGGGACAGGTGACTGTGGACAGGTGACGCGGACAGGTGACAGTGGACAGGTGACGGGATCAGGTGACGGGAGCAGGTGACGCGGACAGGTGACGGGGACAGGTGACTGTGGACAGGTGACGCGGACAGGTGACGGGGACAGGTGACTGTGGACAGGTGACGGGGACAGGTGACTGTGGACAGGTGACTGTGGACAGGTGATGGGGGACAGGTGACTGTGGACAGGTGACGGGGACAGGTGACTGTGGACAGGTGACTGTGGACAGGTGACGGGGACAGGTGACTGTGGACAGGTGACTGTGGACAGGTGACGGGGACAGGTGACTGTGGACAGGTGACGTGGACAGGTGACGGGGACAGGTGACTGTGGACAGGTGACTGTGGACAGGTGATGGGGGACAGGTGACGGCGGACAGGTGACAGGGACAGGTGACGGGGGACAGGTGACTGTGGACAGGTGACTGTGGACAGGTGACGGGGACAGGTGATGCGGACAGGTGACGTGGACAGGTGACGGGATCAGGTGACGGGATCAGGTGACGGGAACAGGTGACAGGGACAGGTGACGGGGACAGGTGACAATGGACAGGTAACTGGGACAGGTGATGGAGGACAGGTGATAGAGGACAGGTAACGGGGACAGGTGACTGGGACAGGTGACGGCGGACAGGTGACTGGGACAGGTGACGGCGGACAGGTGACTGGGGACAGGTGACTGGGGACAGGTGATGGCGGACAGGACGGCGTCTCTTTTCTTGCGGGGGACAGCGGGACGGAGACGGCGGAGGGTCAAGTCCTCTACAGAAAAGTGGCGTTGTGAAGCGAAGAGCTTTGGAAGAAGTCTCTTCTGCTATGGAGGTTATGATCGCTCTTCCTTGACAGGAGAAGCTAACAGTGTAATTGGATAAAACACTATGAGCGCCACTTTAATACCGCTCTATTACTTTTTTCATTAGCGGCTCTCAATCGGACTCAGAGTGAGCTGGGTGAATGTAAATGCAGAAGGTAAAATATACTCATATCTCTCACTCTCTCTTTCTGTCTCTCTGTCTCTCTCTTTCTCTGTAGGTCTCTCGTTCTCTCTCTCTCTCTGTCTCTTACACCCACCTCAGAGGTAAAGAAATCACTGAGCGAGAAAGAAATGAACAGAGATTAAAAAAAAAAAAAAAAAAGATGAACAGAGAGACAGAAAAGAGGAAGGGGACACAAAGTGAAAGAGGATTACAGTGGAGTTACATCATTGTTTGAAAGCACCGAGGCATTTCATTCAGGTCACATTGCCACTCTCTCTCTCTTTTTTTTTTCTATTTTTCCTTTTTTTTGAGGGGGGGGGTTTGAACAACTGCTGTCAGTGTTGAATCTTGAAACTAAAATTAAAATTTGAGTGTAGTCGTGACACTGCAGGTGCACTGTGGCTACACCCCCCCCCCCCCCAGGAGAAGCTGTCTGGAAAATCATGCAGAGCAAATGCATGCAATAAATGAGATATATTCATAACATAATCCCATATTTTTCCTTTGAACAAGTCCTGTGAAACGAGCACAGTGAGGTGTCTTAAAACGCAAATAGATGCACGGAAAGTGAGAGAAATACGCTTATCAGTTAGATGAGCGTATTAATCGCATGATCAGTTCCATCTAGTTAGGCTCTCTCTCTGTAAAGTCCTGTGACACCTGCTTGTGATTTAAGCGCTATAGAAATAACAGAAACCTGAACTGGAACTCAGCGACACAAGTTAGATTCCCAATTCATGCCAATAAGTTTTCTACTGTGAGAGAAGTTTTTTTCTCATTTCATCATGACCAAACCCTAACCTAAAGACCTAACCCTAACCAAATAGTTTTAATTGCCCAAACCTAACTAGCCTGGTTCCAGACTCCTAATCGTGTCCTGCCCACTCTTCAGATTTCTTCAGTGATTCGGGGTCTAGTGTTGCTCTAGTCAAAGGTGATTTCTGGAAAAACGATCGGGCCAATCAGAGCCTTTGTGGGCGGGACTAAAGTTTGAACCGTTCGTAATGATTTTCCGGCAGAATCATATTTGTTGAAATCACTTCTTAACCAACATATTGTCTTTGCAAAGACGATATTTTTGTCAAAAAGTGTCAGTGTAACTGAAAATAACGTCAGAGCAACCGGATACGTCAGTCACTAGTGATTGGTTCAGGGAAAATCAACACCCACCAGTGCCACCACTCACAGAAAAAGGCTAACATGGAACAAAATGGCCATTCAGTCTGAATATCAGACTAAAACCTAACCCTGACCTTAACCAAAGTAGTTTTACCTGCCTAAACTCAGCAGTTAGTTAACCATTTCATGTGACAAACAGGTGAAAATGGTCTAATTCCTGCTGTTGTCACATAATCCTTTCCGTTTCACAGAATCGTATGAGACTGTGCCTGATGGATACAAGACATCTGATCAGGACAAACAGCCTGTGATAAACATGCTAGGCCTCCTGCTAGCAGTGTGATGTGGCTGTGTTACTAATCTGCCGCTGTTGAGGAAATCCCATATACCACGTAATCTCAGCTCTCCATTTAAGCATATGGCATTCCCATACAGTGCAGGAACTGTGTGTGAATATGTGTGTATGTGTGTGCACACTGTTAGTGTGTGTGTGTGTGTGCAAAGCTAACCCGATATGGGTCGATATGGGTAATATGGGTTTAGCCTCTTAAGCCTTTAGCCGGGCTAATGCATGGTTAGTAGGATACTAATGGACGGCTGGTTCACCGTGTTTAGAGCACATCCAGTGCTCATGTTGAAGTACTCTGGTCATCATATTAGTGTCTCTCTCTACAACACGCTTTTCACTGTGTTTTTACAGCAGATGCAGCAGCGACCTGCAGCTGCACTGTTGCTCCAGCCTCAGGAGGAAC
Source organism: Centroberyx affinis (assembly GCF_046629955.1). Lineage (NCBI taxonomy): Eukaryota > Metazoa > Chordata > Actinopteri > Beryciformes > Berycidae > Centroberyx > Centroberyx affinis. Next base: position 4,004 of record NW_027283403.1, on the reverse strand, counting down.
TGCTTGGAAAAAAACTTTTGCTCTCTTTTAGATTAGATTACTGTGTTTGATTTCTCTCAAATGAACATCCATTTAACAAATGCATTCATTTTTAAGGTGCCGGAAGTGCAAGGAACTTTGTTCTGTTTAAATCGAGACAAATTTAGTTATTTATGAGCCACATAAATAAAGCAAACAAGTTTGTCACAAAGTGGTTTGCAGCGCAACAAGGGACATAAATACAGATAAAAACAAGGCAAGAAAGAACAAGTACATCCCAAATTTTAAAATATGGGGCCAGGGCTTGTCACTGCGTACGTGTGTGTGTGTGTGTGTGTGTGTGTGTGTGTGTGTGTGTGTGTGTTTGTGTGTTTCTTTGTGTGTGTGTGAGTGTGAGTGAGCGCAACATTTCAGAAAGAAAGACAGAGCGTGCTGCAGTGGAAGCTGCGGTACTTACACAGAACGGATGCCTGATAAGAGACTTCTATTACGGCTTCCACTGTAGCAAGAGCCGATAATGAAATCATTTCTGAGGATAAATTGCTTTTATAAAGAACAAGAAAGGTTAATGTGAACATTTGCGGGGCTTTGCGCTCCGGTGACCGTGGAGCGTGTTCTCAGCCGCGACACATCAATTCTGAAAATGGCAAAACTCATATTTTTAAAAGTAACCAATCTGCTTAACGGCTATTATTTTCTGAGCGAGGTGGGTCACTCCAAATTGATTCGACTTGACAAGATGAAACGAGCGACACACACTCACACACACATTCACACACACACACACACACACACACACCTGAAACCGAAGGATAACAATCATTTTTCAGCATCCCAAAACGCACAGACTTCAGCCCAGGTTCTGCGTAGGGCTGAACGATTAATCGAAATTTTATCAAAATCGCAATATGGCCTACTGCAATTTTCAAATCGCAGGAGGCGCAATATTTGTTAAAGGTGAAATGTGTGTCAAAATACCATTTTAAATTCAATATTGTGGTGCTGCAGAGATGTCCTGGCCTACACATCATATTCTACAGACTTAAGAAAACATCTTTGTTTGGTACAGATCCCCGCAAAAATCACACCATAATCATTTCAATATGTTTTTCAATGAAAATGAGAATAATGATGTAAAAACTATCATTCCCTCTAATATCGCAATTGCAATATCAGTAAAAATAATCACAATTAGATATTTTTTCAAAATCGTTCAGCCCTAGTTCTGTGTTCCTCCGCCACCAGCCGCTTGGCTCTCCTCTCCCGGGCGCCGCCTCGTCCGCCCGGGCCTCGACCTTTGACCTCCCCGCTCCAGGCTGAACAGCAGTCAACTCCCCAGCTGAGAGCTCATCTCTTCAAGAGGTAGCTCACGTCTCACATCCGCTCTCCACAGTCCTTACTCTTCTGCTCGTTCTGATAGGCTTTAATCTAAAAAAAAAAAAAAAAAAAAAGGAACAATCTCTTCTAAAGTGCCTCTGTAGCTCTTATCGGCCTCATTTCTTTTGCTTCAATCTTACATGGCGATTTTATGGTCACAGGATTATTGTCAAGGAGCTCTGACTCTGGCCCTTGGTTGCTTGTGACGTTAGTAGCCGAGGAATTGAAGCTTTTTTCCTCTGTTGCTGTCGAAGTAACTCGCTCTGGATAAAAGTCAGCTAATTGCCTTCAGAGGCGGGAAAGTGACAAATTGTCCGGTCACTTATCCTGAAATTTGAAATCAATACTAACGCATTAGCCAAGATCTCTGAAGGCTGTTGCTGTTGGACGAATGCGTTTTGAGCAATCATACCAAGCAGCACTGATTTATATTTCTACTAAATTTCACATTTGATGCCCTAAAGCTGTCCTCGATGAAAATACACACTTGGAGGTAGTAGTGAGCGGCGTGCATCCATTTTTAAAAGTGAAAATATGAAATTACTTTTACTTGCTGGAAAACAAAGTATCTTTCATGCTGCACCAGGAGGCGGAAATATTTTCTAACCAATAAAACATCTGATTTTTTGAACAGTCCCGGCCCTCTGCCCCTCCCATCAAATCAAACTGCCTTTCTGTCCCTGACTGATCTCCGGTTGGTTTACACGTTTGAATGATCCCTCGCTGCATCATGTCCTTAGCCTGGTAAGACCATCCTGATCACGTGACCTCACATTCTGTTTCGCTCCACGGATCAGTCTGGACTTCTAGCCGCCCACCTCGATTTCCTTAGGTTAATGTTAGTAGAGTTAACACAGCCATAAGTGCGGTTATTGCAGAAATAGACTCAATAACAAGAGGAGACACTATATATAAAAATATATATTGTGTTGAGACAAAAAACAATTCATGATCATTACCTCATTGTACTAAAAACACATTTATAATTTTAAAGTACAAATTCAACCTTACAGCAAAGACAAACAAAAAAAATTTAAAAATAAAAAACATTACAAAATTGCTCGACACTTTCACTTAAAAACGACACCAAATACTAACTCCTCATTCTCCACTGAACAGATGACATCATTGTAACACCATTGTTGAACAAAGGTATCCAAACTTTTCATTTCTTTATGAAATCTAAAATCTGTCCAAACCCTAGCTCTTACCAGTGAGACAAACACACTGACCAAATCCTGAAACATTTCATTTCCTTTTTTTGTTTCTTCTTGTAAGATAGAATGCCATCTTCGCTTCACCCAAAAGAAAATTAAAAAATTGCCACTTAGCAGCATTAATTTTCCTGTAACCAGCCCCAAATATAAAAACAACTTTAGACCATTTCTCTTTGAAAAACAAAATCAAGGTCTCTAAGGTACTAAGTAAGTCCTCGATCCTTCCACACTCTAAAAAACAATGAGAAATAGTTTCCACCCTTCCACAGAAAGGACATTCATTTGAAACAGTGGCATTCATTACAAATATGAAAGCGTTAACAGCCACAGCTCCATGGAGAGAGAGAGTGAGTGAGTGAGAGAGAGAGAGAGAGGGGAGAGAGAGAGAGAGAGAGAGAGAGAGAATAGCCTCGAAGCAAACACACCAGTCTCTTTGAAACCTGCGTTCATCCCTTGCTGAGTTTTTGTGTCGACAGCAGTGTGTGGTGTCGGCTGCTGCAGCGGAGTCAGCCTGGAGATTTTAATACAATTACAGTCCAAAAAACAATCTAATTATTTTAAAAAACAATCAATTTATTGACTTTGTAATGAAGCTGTTTGCACCAAGTTTGGTTAGCGGCTCCTGGGTGTGACCTGCTGGCCTGATGTGCTGCACGAGGTCACTGTCCCACCTCCAGACCAGAAAGGTCTCCAGACAATTACTGTACACTCTCTCTCACTCTCTCTCTCTCCCACTCTCTCTCTCTCACTCTCTCTCTCTCTCTCTCTGTCTATCTCTCTTTCTGTCTCTCTCTCTGTCTGTCTGTCTGTCTGTCTCTCTCACTCTGTCTCTCTCTCTCTGTCTGTCTCTCTCTCTCTCTCTCTGTCTGTGTGTGTGTCTGTCTGTCTCTCTCTCTCTCTGTCTGGCTGTCTCTCTCTCTCTCTCTCTGTCTGTCTGTCTGTCTGTCTGTCTGTCTCTGTCTGTCTCTCTCTCTCTGTCTGTCTCTCTCTCTCTCTCTCTCTCTCTCTCTGTCTCTCTCTCTCTCTCTCTGTCTCTCTCTCTGTCTGTCTCTCTCTCTCTGTCTCTCTCTCTGTCTGTCTCACACAAACACACACAAATAAACACACTTTCTTTCTTTCCTTGTTACTTGAATCCAGTATAGTTACAGAATATATCAAAGTTAAAGGAATATTCCGGCAGGTTTTGGTCAACACAGTGAATGCTGAAGAAGTGTTGCATGGAGCCCCGGAGTGAATGATCTACCGTGTGTGGTGTGTGTGTGTGTGTGTGTGTGTGTGTGTGTGTGTGTGTGTGTGTGTGTGTGTGTGTGTGTGTGGATCCTGAGGCCGTCCTCTCTCGCCCTGTATCTCCCTCTCCTCTCCGTCTTTGTCTCTCTCTCTTTTCCCCAACATTTGAACCCAGTAAGATTTATTAATGTTAATATTAGGAAG